>NC_064922.1:522260355-522560355 GCF_023897955.1 Schistocerca gregaria | reverse complement strand
CTCTGTCCTCTTTGTAACGGAGCACAAATAGCGGAATTATTCACCTTTCCTACAACATATAATGAAGATAGACTGACCCTGAAGGAAAATAATCTGTCTAGAAAACTATGTGACTTCTTATATTAGGTTTAGCTAAGTAAGTACGAATCTCTGTGTGTACACATTGTGCGCATTGATATCACTCAGTCTCTCGGGCCACTAGCATTCTATCCATGCCTCCTTTCTCTATAAGGTGTTTCTTGAAAATATTTTCCACGATCATCATAAAAATTGTACCAGTCAGGCCGAATAGCTGAAGCTTTAGAAATCACGCACGAACTGTGTGGCGATCATCTACATCTTCCCCATTTTATCTTTCCAAAATTAATCTTTCTCAACGCATTTCTCAATGTTGAATCTTCCATGGTTCATATTCCAGCTGCTTCCAGTATTACTCCACAGCTGACATTAAGAATCTTTTGATCTGCAGTTATTATATACGGGTTGTTAGGGGGTATATGTGCAGATATTTTTCTAAGTGATTAAGGGCAGCGTATTGAACAACATAGCATCAGTATTTACTTCATTTTCAGGCTAATAATTACAGCTGTTACGAGTAGTATACACGCACATCAAAAATGTTTTGCATCACCTCGGTTCCGAGAGTACCGGAACCTGTACAGAAAATTGGAGTAGAGATCAACATAAACATCAATTCCGCCCTTTTTATTGCTCATGAAAACCACACACTGCATGTTGTACCACCATACAGCGAGATCTTCAGAGGTGGTGGTCCAGACTGCTGAACAGACCGGTACCTCTAATAACCTGTAGCACGTCCTCTTCCAGTGATTCATGGATGTGTTCGCCATGGTATACTGTCCGAAACTTCATCAAGGCGCTGTTGGTCCAGATTGTCCCACTCTGGATGGCGATTCGGCGTAAATCCCTCAGAGTGGTTGGTGGGTCACTTCCATAAACAGCTCTTTTCAAACTATCCCACGCATGTTCACGCATGTTCATATCTGAAGAACATGTTGGCCACTCTAGTCGAGCTACGTCGTTATCCTGAAAGAAGTCATTCACAAGATGTGTACGATGGCGGCGCGAATTCGCGAATTGTCGTCCATGAAGACGAATGCCTCGCCAATATGCTGCCGATATGGTTGCACTATCTCCTGAAGGATGACATTCACATATCGTACAGCCATTATGGCGTTTTCCACGACCACCAACGGTGTACGTCGGCCCCACATAATGCCACCCCAAAATGGCAGGGAACCTCCACCTTGCTGCACTCGCTGGACAGTGTGTCTAAGGCGTTCAGCCTGACTGGGTTGTCTCCAAACATGTCTCTGACGATTGTCTGGTAGAAGGCATATGCGATACTCATCGGTGAAAGGAACGTGCGGTCCATTTGACATGTTGTTGGGCCCATCTGTACCGCGCTGCATGGTGTCGTGGTTGGAAAGATGGTCCTCGCCATGGACGTCAGGAGTAAAGTTGCGCATCATGCAGCCTACTCCGCACAGTTTGCACCGTAACACGACGTCCCTTGGATACACGAAAAGCATTATTCAACATGGTGGCGTTGCTGTCAGGGTTCCTCCGAGCCGTAATTCGTAGGTAGCGGTCATCCACTGCAGTAGTAGCCTTTAGGCGGCCTGAGCGAGGCATGTCATCGACAGTTCCTGTCTCTCTGTATCTCCTCCATGTCCGAACAACATCGCTTTGGTTCACTCCGAGACGCCTGGATACTTCCCTTGTTGACAACCCTTCCTGGCACATAGAAACAATGTGAACGCCATCGATCCGCGGTATTGATCGTCTAGCCACAGTTGAACTACAGACAACATGATCCGTGTACCTCCTTCCTGGTGGAATGACTGGACTGATCGGCTGTCGGACCTCCTCCGTTTAATAGGCGCTGCTACTGCATGCATGTTGACATCTTTGGGCGGGTTTAGTGACACCTCTTAACAGTCAAAGAGACTGTGTCTGGTCAGTTGAGTGTAGAGTATATCAACAACAGCAGAAGATGGTATAGTAGGAGTAGGATCTGTTATAAGGGGCAGGTCTGGCCTCCTTGGTGCATGCCATTACATTCGACCCCAAATTGGGCGACCTGCGCACCTGATGGGGATGAAATTATGATGAAGACAGCACAACACCCAGTCCCTGAGAGGAGAAAAATCCCCGACCCAGCCGGGAATCGAACCCGGGCCCCTTAGGAGGGAAGTCCGTCACGCTGACCATTCAGCTATAGGGGTGTACTTATCAATGGTAAGATAGGGGCGAGGGTGCGTTACTTTGAACGTTGCAGTGATAGGGATGTTCTCATCACAATGAACAGCAAATCAAAACCGGTAAGGATATTTGAGGTATACTTGTCGACCTAGCAAGCCGAAGATGAAGAAACAGAGAAAGTGCTTGAGGGGAGATGAAACTTTAATAGGCATTGGGGACTGGAATGCGGTTGTGGGGGGAGGAGTAGAAAAAAGGGTTATGGGGGAGTATCGGCTTGGTACTAGGAATGAGACAGGAGAAGGGCTAATTAAGTTCTGCAATAAATTTCAGATAGTAACAGCGAATACTCCGTTCAGGAATCACAAGAAGGGGAGGTATACTTGAAAAAGGCCGGGAGATATGGAAGATTTCAGTTATATTACATTATGGTCAGAGATTCGGATATCAGATACGGGTCTGTAAGACATACCCAGAAGCAGATATAGGCGCTGATCACAATTTAGTAGTGATGAATAGTAGGCTGAAGTTTAAGAGACTAGTCAGGAAGAATCAAAGCTCAAAGAAATGGGATACAGAAGTACTGAGGAATAAAGAGATACCATTGAGATTCTCTGCTATAAGGAAAGCTCAGAAGCCAGTTTTGAAGAGGAACGGTCATCTCTATAAAGGAAAGTCTCAGAAGTTTGGCAGAGAAGCTTATGCACAAAGAAGGTAAATCGAAGAAATCATGGGTAACGGAATAATAGTGAGTTGATCGATGAAAGAAGGAAGTACTGGAGCCTAATACACTGTAGCGCCATAGAATCTGGTATAGGCATGCGTATTAAAATACAATGCCTATATACGACAACAAGTATCAGGCGCAGTTATTAGATCGGTTACTGCTGCTGCCTTATGCGACTTTGAACTTGGTGTTATAGTCGGAGCACTAGCGATGGGACACAGCATCTCCGAGGTAGCGATAAAGTGGGGATTTTCCAGTACGACTTTTTCACGAGTGTACCATGAGTATCAGGAATCCGACATCTCCGCGGCCGGAAACAGATCCTGCAAGAACAGGACCAACGACAACTGAACAGAATTTTTCAACGTGACAGAAGTGGAACCCTTCCGCAGCCTACACCTGATTTCAATGCTGGGCCATCAGCAGGTGTCAGCATGCGAACCATTCAACGAAACATTGTCGATATGGGCTGTCGGAGCCGAAGGCCAACTCGTGCACCCTTGAACAGCATGACACAAAGCTTTACGCATAGCCTGGGCCCATCAACACATACACTGGACTGTTTGAAAACGCGATGCCTGGTCGGACGAGTCTCATTTCAAATTACATCGAGCCGAGGGATTGGTACGGGTATGGAGGCAGCCTCATGAATTCATTAACCCTGCATGGCAGCATGGATCGTTTCAAGCTGGTGGAGGTTCTGCAATGGACGTGTGCAGTTGGAGTGGTATGGGAACCTGATACGTTTAGATACGACTGTGACAGGTGACATGTACGTAAGCATCCATTCATTTCCATTGTGCATTCCGACAAACTTGGGCAATTCCAGCAGGATAGCGCGATACCCCATACTTCCGGAATCGCTACAGAGTGGCTCCAGAAATAGTCTTCTGTCTTTAAACACTTCCGCTGGCCACCAAACTCCCCAGACATGAACATTATTGAGCATATCTGGGACGCCTCGCAACACGCTGTTTAAAAGAGATCCCAACTCCTTCGTACTCCAAGGAATTTATGGCCAGTCCTGCAGGATTCAGGGTGCCAATTCCCTCCACTACTACTTCAGACATTAGTCGAGTCCCTGCTATGTAGTGTTGCGGCACTTCTGCGCGCTCGCGAGGGCCCTATAATATTAGGCAGGCGTACCAGTTTCTTTGGCACTTCAGTGCATAACTGTTCAGACAGAAAAAAAACTATAG
Source organism: Schistocerca gregaria (assembly GCF_023897955.1). Lineage (NCBI taxonomy): Eukaryota > Metazoa > Arthropoda > Insecta > Orthoptera > Acrididae > Schistocerca > Schistocerca gregaria. The sequence goes on along the minus strand of NC_064922.1, from coordinate 522,556,206 downwards.
ACCTTCAGAAGGAGCAGACTCTAGAAGAAAAACAAAGAAACCGAAACTGTACTTGCAAACGAGCATGACCGTGCACAAGAAACACATGTGCCAATGGAAAACGCTGAAGCCTCCCCAACAGGAAGTCTTGCTAGGAAGCATAAAAAAAAGAGCCTGGTTCAAAAGGGCGCTGAACAACTAGCACCGATTATGCGACAAAAAGCAAAGCAGATCAGCAAACAAACTACGTGAAAAAGCACCTAGTAATTCGGTTCTGAGAATGCATACTTCTGACTCAATACGAGCCAAATCAAGCACACCATGCCCCATGTCACCAGACCATTTGTCACACGACTGATCGCAGCTGAGGGCCAATATCGGCACGGAGGAGATTTCCCCTGATACTAGAAATGCAGACAAAGACACATCGAGAGTTAATCAACACAAAAACTGGGCTGATGGATCGGACTAAATGAACCAAGATGAACAAATGACTGAAACTAGAGGAACGGGACAGATTCCTGCCCAACAAGATCAACCGAACACGATGGATACAACACTGCTGGAACATACATGTCAAAAAGGATATATGTCCGACAGCAGTTCTTATGACGAATATTGACTTCGGAATTGAATAAGACAACATGAACGTAGCACAGGCCTACAAAATCGCTACGTTGAACGTTGATGACATAGTTCTTCTTTGCAGTTACAGCATCTGCAACGCTACTTACACAAAGCTGACGTTGATTTACTACTGTTACAGGAAGTAACAGGTATTAAACTGCAGTGAGATTTGCAGCATATACTCTATGTGATCAAAAATATCCGGACACCCCCAGAAACATACTTTTTTCATATTAGGTGCAGTGTGCTACCATCTATTGGCAGGTACTCCGTATCAACGACCTCAGTAATCATTAGACATCGTGGGAGAGCAGAATGGGGCGTTCCGCAGAACTCACGGACTTCGAACGTGGTCAGGTGATTGGGTGTCAATTGTGTGATACGTCTGTACGCGAGATTTACACACTCCTAAACATCCCTAGATCCACTGTTTCCGATGTTACAGTGAAGTAGAAAGGTGAAGGGACACGTACAGCACAAAAGCGTAAAGTCCTATCTCATCTGTTGACTGACAGAGACTGCCGACAGTTGAAGAGGGTCGTAACGTCTAATAGGCGGACATCTATCCAGACCATCACACAGCAATTCCAAACTGCCTCAGGATCCACTGCAATTACTGTGACAGTTAGACGGGAGGCAAGCAAACTTGGATTTCACGGTCGAGCGACTGCTCATAAGCCACACATTAGGCCGGTAAATGCCAAACGACACCTCTCTTGGTGTAAGGAGCGTAAACATTAGACGATTGAACAATGGAGAAACGTTGTGTGGAGTACGAATCACGTTACAAAATGTGACTATCCGATGGCAGGGTGTGGGTACGGCGAATGCCCGGTCAACGTCATCTACCAGCGTGTTTCGTGCCATCAGTAAAATTCAGAGGCGGTGGTGTTATGGTGTGGTAGTATTTTTCATGGAGGGAACTTGCAGTCCTTGTTGCTTTGCGTGGCACTATCACAGCACAGGCCTACATTGAAGTTTTAAGCACCTTCTTACTTCCCACTTTTCAAGAACAATTCGGGGATGGCAATTGAATCTTTCAACACGATAGAGCACTTGTTCATAATTAACGGCCTGTGGCGTAGTGGTTGCACGGCAGTAACGTTATTTTAATGGACTGGCCTACATAGAGTCCCAACCTGAATCCTATATAACACATTTGGGACGTTTTGGAATGCCGACTTGGTGGCAGGCCTCGCCGACAGAAATCGATACCTCTCCACAGTGGAGCACTCTGTGAAGAATGCGCCCCATTCCCCAAGACACCAACCAGTACCGGACTGAACGTATGCCTGTGAGAGTGGAAGCTCTCATCAAGGGAAGCAGTGGGCCAACACCATATTGAATTCCAGCGTTACCGACGGAGGGCTCCACGAACTTCTAAGTTATTTTCAGCCACGTGTCCGCATACTTTTGATCACATAGTGTACCCGGTCTTAGTCACTCAAAACATGTTCTCGTTGAATACAGTTTCGACGCTTTCAAAGCAGCGGGAAACGAAAGTGAAGGATATCTATACATATTTGAAGGAAGCCATGGAAGGAAATATCACTCAAAAAATTCCTTAACAACGACTGGCCTGCAATTTGGAAAAATATCCATGACCGGGAATTAGCCTCAAAGGTGAAAGGAACTTGATGTAATGCAGTTAACATGGAGATACCACCTAATTCCAGACTGTTGTTGTGGTCTTCAGTCCAGAGACTGGTTTGATGCAGCTCTCCATGCTACTTTATCCTGTGCAAACCTCTTCATCTCCCACTACCTACTGCAAAGTACATCCTTCTGAATCTGTTTAGTGTATTCATCTCTTGGTCTCCCTCTACGATTTCTACCCTCCACGCTGCCCTCCAATACGAAAATTGGTGATCCCTTGATGCCTCAGAATATGCCCTACCAACCGATCCCTTCTTCTAGTCAAATTGTGCCACAAATTTTTCTTCTCTCCAATTCTATTCATTTCCTCCTCATTAGTTATATGATCTAATCTTGAGCATTATTCTGAAAGCACCACATTTCGAAAGCTTCTATTCTCTTCTTGTCCAAACTATTTATCGTCCACGTTTCACGTCCATACATGGCTCCACTCCATAGAAATACTTTCAGAAACGACATCCTGACAAATCTATACTCGATGTTAACAAATTTCTCTTCTTCAGAAACGCTTTCCTTGCCATTGCCACTTGTGGTGTGCGTACTGTAAGACCTTTAGTACACGCACTATCAGATTATTTGACTTGTCACTCTAATGTATTATGCAATGTCTCGTGGTCTTATGGTGGCGTATTCATCCTCTGCCGTTAGGTCAGACGATAGAGATGCCACTTGCTCGCTAGAGTAGCAGATTGACGGTGACAAACTTTAAACAGAACTTGATTAATTTTCACACACATTTATTAAAATAATAACAAGCATAAAAATTACTTAACTTGGATCTGGATGTTATTTACAATTGACAATCTGAAATTCCTTTGGTACTGGTACGTTCATCTTATTCTCACATATATCTCTGATACTTGACAAAAGTGTCTATACATTTATCTTCATGGCTATGTACAGGAATATGGTAATCTTGTTAGGTACAGACTGAAACTTGACTATAGACTGGTACAGACAGACGTAGAACCCGTACTGACTGGTACAGACTAACACAGACTGGTACAGACTGGTGCAGACAAGTGGAGACTGATTAATCGGAGTTTTGTACACTCGTTATAATACCCCGTGCGTTCATGTATCGCTGCGCGATTGTCATCCGCGAGGAGAAAAGGTTCTACATTAGCAGCAATCTCATTGGCTGCGTTACATATTAATACGCGGATCGGCGGAAGCAGACTTTGGTCCGTCTCTATGGCAGCGCGGAGACGGACGAGTGCTGCGCCTGCACTGTTGTGCTTAGCGGGGCGCGCTCTAGTGGGAAAGTTGTGTACGCGCTGACTACGCGGAACTATGTACACAACACCACTCTACATTTTATACCCTCTCTACTTCGACCACCATCAGTTATTTTGCTCCGCAAATAGCAAAACTCCTTTACTACTTTAAGCCTCTGATTTCCTAATCTAATTCCCGCAGCATCACCCAAATTAATTCGACAAGATTCCATTATCCTCCTTTTGCTTCTGTTGATGTTAATCTTATTTCCTCCTTTCGAGACACTGTCCATTCCCATCTCCGGCGGTTCCTCGCAATGAGTACTGCCATTCGATTCGTGCCTGTCACTAATCGAAGTGTTAGGGTTGCACGTGCCAGTCAGCCAGCCAGCAGCAGTCCAGCCGAGCAGCAGCGGTCCAGCCGAGCAGCAGCAGTGGCAGCAGCGGCAGCAGCGGTAGCAGCGGTAGCAGCGGTCCCGCCAGCCAGCCAGCAGCAGCAGTCCAGCCAGCAGCAGCGGTCCAGCCAGCAGTAGCGGTCCAGCCAGCAGCAGCAGCAGCGGTCTCGGCCCCGTTCGCAGCAGCAGCAGCAGCTGCGGCGTTCCTGCCAGCCATCGCCAACGCTAGCGCCAGCAGCATGTGACTGGTCCTCGTCTTCGTCCGTCTTCGTCCGTCCCCGGTTTTTTCCTCTCCTCTTAGTCCTGTGCTGTTTCAGTTCATCCCTGTCGTCATTTCAGTACCACTGCCACTACTACCACCACTGCCGTAGTGTACACTTCGCCATTACATGGTGCGCCCAGTCGCCCCCCACTCTTTCCATCCGCCCTCTTCTAACTCTCCCTTTGCCCTCGCTCTTTGTCGCCCACTCCCCAACTTCTTCCTCCTGCTCCTCTCCCTCTGATCCTTTTCCCCCACTCCCCCAGCCTGTCACTGCAGCTCCAGCTAGGGTGGTGGCCCGTTGGGCCACTGCCCATGCCAAGCTCTCCCCATCGCCTTCGCCAGCACCACCACCACCATCGCCATCGCCGTCGCCGTCGCCTTCACCATCACCATCTCCGGCGCCGATTATGCGTCCACGCCGGGACCTACCACTTCCCGCCACCTCCCTATAGATCCCATCCCTCATGTCACCACCCACCCTTCCACCACCATTAAGCGCCCTAGTGGCACCACCACCTCCTCTGCTCCCAGAAAGGCCCCGCCCCGTCCTCCCGTCCTCCCCCCCCCCCCCCCGCAGGATGCCATGGATATCTCCCCACGTGGCACTGCTCCTTCCGCCTCCTCCTCCTCCTCTCCTCTATCTTCCTACGAGTACGTCCTCTCTCGTCCCGATCCTTCCTTCCTCGAGGCCCGGAACCTTTCCCTCCTTCTCTGCCAACACTTTCCTGGAGCCCTCATTTCCCTCCTCCCTCCCAGAAGAGACTGTTCTCATCTACTCCACCAGCCCCACCCTCCATACTGACTTCCTTTCCCTCATCCCCATCACCCATTTTGGCCCTAACGCCTCCCTCACCCCTGCTCCTTCCCCATCTCCTACCAGCCAACCCCAACCCCTGCATCGCCCACCGACCCTCAACGCCATGATCACTCGGCTTAGTCCAACGAGCACGGAGGAGGAGGTGTTGGCAGAGCTCAAGTCGCATCCCTCGTTGGAGGTGTGGGTGATCTACCCCATCTTTAATTCTGCCGGCCCCACCCGCCTTATGTGGGTTTTCTCAGAGGACTCCCCCTCCATTGACTCCTTCTGAAGGAGGGTGCCCACCTCTTCCACCAGAGATATGAGGTTGACCTCTCCCATTCTCCTCCTCAATCCCTCCGCTGCCAGAGGTGTCTGCGCTACAATGCGCACACAACAGCTGAGTGCTGCGAGGCCCTCACCTGCCCGCATTGTAAACAGGCGCACTTCCTCTGGCAGTGCCGTAACCTTCAGTCCCCCCCCCCTCCTGTAATACCTGCAATCTCCCGCATCCCACCTACTCCCAAAAATGTAAGGGCACTTCCTCCGGCAGTGCCCTAACCTTCAGTCCCCCCTCCCCCTCCTGTAATACCTGCAATCTCCCGCATCCCGCCTACTCCCAAAAATGTAAGTCCCGACCCCTTCAGACCACCTCTGAACTCACCGTCCCTGTCCACCCTCTGGACGCCCCCCACCCCTCCTGCCAATTCCCTTGATCCACCTCCCACCGCTGAGGATATCATCAGGTTCCTCCCCATTGTACAGCAAAATGTCCACCCTTTCCAGCGCCCTCACACCTTCCAACAGTTATCCCTCGCCACCTGTTCTGTGTTTCACCTAAAAATGTATGCCACCTACTCCCTCAACCAGCGCTATTTCACCTTCTCCTATCTCGTCCTCCAACCGTACCACAATGTCCACACTTCGCCCTATCTTCTCCACTGCTCTGTTAATCCCTTCCCGATAGCACTTGGTGGAGTTGCCATTGGTCACCACCGCCAAATCCTAGTTCGGCTCCAACCTCTCCTTCCCGACCCCACCGAACACCTGATCCATAGTCTCTTCTTCCCGTGCACCACCATCTATGTCCGCCCTAACACCCCTATTCCTTTCGACTTCCTCTCCCACATTGATCGTACCTTCTCCTACCTGATCGCTGCTGACCTCAACATCCATAGTCGTTCCGCCACCCAGTTACGGCGGTGCCATCAGTTCCTCTCCACCCTCCAAGGCGACCTCGTCTCCATTCCCCAGCACACCCAACTCCACTCCTAATGTCATCCTCTCCTCCCCCAACCTCCTTGGGCGCATAACGGTGGATGTCCTGAACCCCATTGGTGGTGACCATCTCCCTGTCCTCCTCACCAGTTCAGACAGTCGTCGCCCCCACCCCGACACCCGTCATGACCCTCCCCTAAAGTACGTCCATGATTATTCCCGTGCCAACTGGAATGCCTACCAGGATACCTTCTCCACCCAGGTCGATGGCCACCCCTTTACCTACCACCACCCTGACGATGTTACCCATGCCACCTCCTTTCTCCAGCAGACCTTGTCTGAGGCTGTGGTGGCCCATGTCTCTTCTGTCGCCATCCACCCCCACCATCCTTCCTTACCCCCACAGGCCGTCCTCCTCCTCCATGAATCCCGCCGTCTCTACCATGCCTTCCTTCGCACACGTGACATAGACACACTATGAGGCCACCGGCAACTCCAGAGACACATCCATAACTTGCTCACGGCTAAGAAACCTGGGACTGGTGATGGACATGCACCCGCTTAAACGCCACCCTTCCAATCAACTCGTCCATGTACTGGTCAGCCTACCGCCGTCTTACCAGATCAACCCCCCCCCCCTTACTATCTTCTCCTTCATGACAACTAACCCTTCCCTGACGCCATTAGTAAGGCAAATCACTTTGCTTCCTACCTCTCCGATGTCTTTACCATTCCTGACGTTCCCCGGTTCGATTACTCCCTCTTCCCAGATGTCCACAGTCGAACTGACTCTTCTGTTCCTCCCCTCGCCCCTGGGTTAAAGTACTTGGACAACATTGCACACACAGGACTCAATGCCCCTATCATTACACAGGATCTCACCTCCCATTCACCTTCTCCAGTACGCCGATGACACTGCCTTCCTTGCCCTTGCCCCCACCCTGCAGCGCTCCCAACACCTTCTCCAATCTCATCTTGACTGGTTCACCACTTAGTGCAACTGGTGATTGCTTAATGTCAATCCTGCCAAATACCAGGCGATCATAGTAGGTAAAACCACTCCTTCCTTCCGCCTGCTCCACTTCTACATCACCATCTATGGCCGTCCTATCGCCCTCACCCCCACCCTTAAATACATTGATGTCACCCTTGACCGTCGCCTCTCCTATACCCCCCACCTCTGGACAATCCAAGCCAAGGCACGCTCCCACCTCTGTCTCCTCAAACTCCTCTCTGGTCGAACTTGGGGTCTGGACCCCTCTATTATCCTCCATACCTATAAATACCTCATTCGCCCTATCTTTTGCTACAACCACACTGCCTGGATCTCCGCTCCCCATACCTTTTACAAATCTCGTCAGATCCTGGAACGCCATGCTGTTTGCCTCACCTATCGCATCTGTCTCCCCTCCCCCATGCGGATCCTGTAGGACCTAATTCCCTTCCCCCACCTCCTCCTTTTCCTCATACGGATACAGATCCTCTACACCTCCCGCAAACTCGATTTTCCTCACCCGATGGTCTCTCCCATCCTCTCCCGCCCCCGTCCACTGCTGTGCCTGTTATTCCATGTCCCACCAGCTCTCCATCTCTCCACTCTCCACACCCTCTCCCAAGGTTGCCTCTACCATCTCCCCCTCCCTGATGATGTCCTCCTCCCCTCCATCTACCCCTCCGACCAACTTTGATCCTCCCTCCCTATTCCTGTGTTTGTTTCCTTTGGGCACCCTCTTTTCCTTCTTTCCCCCTTCCCTCCTTCCTCCCTCTCTCCCGACTCCTCCCCCGAGCCATTGGCATCTCTGCTCTCCCTTCTCCCTCCCCCTCACCCTTCTTCCCCTCTGCGCAGGTCCCCGGACTTGAACAAGTTACGTGGACATTTGCGCGCCGGAGATCATCGCCATCAGTTTCTCGTGTGTGTGCCGTCGTGTTTGTGTTAGTGTTCACTGTCACACTCCTACGTTCACTGTGCCGTCGAATCATCAGTGTTTTTGCGTCATGCCAACGTGTTTCAGTGTAATTTTCATCGAGTGTGAACGGCTCTATATTTTTTTTGTCTACTGTTTTTTACCCGTCACTCTAACTATTAATGTATCTTCTTACTGTTTTTTTTTATCATTGGAAAATCGAAGGCTGAAGAGCAGCGTACGATGCTGCTGCCAGCCTACCTATGTATGTATAGGTATGAAAATTACAATAAAGGAAAAAAGAAAAAAAACTGTCCATTCCGTTCAGCTACTCTTCCAGGTCCTTTGGTGTCTCTCGAAGCTTTTATTTCTTCTCCATGGATTTTAATTCGTACTCCGAGTTTTTTCTTTATTTCCTTTAGTGCTTGCACAATATACAGATTGAATAACATCGGGGAGTGGCTACAACCCTGTCTCAGTCGCTTCCCAACCACTGCTTCCCTTTCATGCACCTCTACTCTTATAACTGCCATCTGGTTTCTGTTCAATAAGTAAATAGCCTTTTACTCCCTGTATTTTACCCCTGCAACCTTCAGAATTCGAAGAGAGTATTCCAGTCAACATTGTCAAAAGCTTTCTCTAAGTCTACAAATGCTAGAAACATAGGTTTGCCTTTCCTTAATCTATTTTCTAAGATAAGTCGTAGGGTTAGCATTGCCTCACGTGTTCCAATATTTCTGCGGAATCCAAAGTGATATTCCCCGAAGTCGGCTTCAACCAGTTTTTTCATTCCTCTGTAAAGAATTCGTGTTAGTATTTTGCAGCCGTGGCTTATTAAACTGATAGTTCGGTAATTTTCACATCTGTCAACACCTGCTTTCTTTGGTGTTGTAATTATTATATTCTTCTTGAAGTCTGAGGGTATTCCGCCTGTCCCATACATCTTGCTCACTAGCACAACTGCATGGTATACATCCCACAAATTCACCCAGGTGTGCATGCAACCTTCTTGATACCGAAGAATCCCGATTTGTGTGTGAAAGAGAAAGAGACATTTGGTATATAATTAAGCAGAAGTTAGCGACCGTCAACGGAACATCTCCAGACACCATTACAATCACTGATTTTCTGACTCCTAATGCGAAAAGAAACGCTCTTAACTGGCTAAAAAGGCACACGCTGCATTATATACTGACGGCAGAAAATAAAAGCAAAGAAGATTACTGGGTGTACCTAACAGCCCAGCACCATCATGATATACAGACCAAAAACTACAAAAAAAGTAAATAAATAAATAAATTACACATGCAACTTAAATATAGTCATGGAATAAAACGCCTCAGATAACTGTAACAGAAAAATATTGATACTGACTTCATGGATGACATCCTTGCACGATTACATGTAACGGACACAGGAATGTCTTAGATCCTTTCACGAGACGTTGAAGAAAAGAAATAAAGTTCAAGGCCAGAAGTGCAGGACTAAATCTTCTGAACAATTTAGACAAAAGATTTCCTTTTATTTTTATTTTTTAATCACCTTAATAAATAAGAACCTTTTTTGAACTTCAACTGGATGCAAGATTTTATGTTTTCCTTATGAAGATCAGAGACTTCACGCTGAGTTTGTTTTAATCTGTCTTCCATTATCAAGAGGAAGATTAAGTTCCTTTGAATAACATTAAAAAGAAACATTTATTTTATTTACGTAAAAAAAGTGGTGACGTGCTTTCCCTACAATGCAGCGGGCTCGGGTTCGATTCCCTGCCAGGTTGGAGATTTTTCTCCTTGCGTGGACTGGGTGTTGTGCTGTCCTCATCATCATTTCATCATCACCGACGCGTAAGTCGCCCAACGTGGAGTCAGCTAAAGTAAGACTTGCACCCGGCGGCCGAACTTCTCCGGCTGCAACCTCCTGGCCAACAATGTCACACGATCATTTCATTTTTTTTATCGTTTGAAAAGATGGTGTCTTCCCAATTCGTTTTTCGATGAATCAGACAGCGTCGTTTACGTCAAAGGTCCTTTGGTTGCGAAATGTTTTCAAGAAGGGTCAGCAATACGGAATCTGGTACATGAAACCATATCTCGGAGTCCATCCCTTGGAGTGCTCAACAAAATGAATGGTTGTGATTATTGTTACATGTCTGCCTATAAAATGGATTATAAAAATTAGATCACATTGCTCTCCTTTTGAAACAGGAAAATCTGTATATTCTATCTATTATTCTATTCATCCATACATTCCCTCCATCTTAACTACGTATTTCCTAATACGTTCTCTATGCAATGCACCTAGAACTGGAATGATAACTTTCGACAACTCTACAATGCGTCTGTGAAAACAGTGTCTATCCAGCGCTGATCCCAGCTAAATTTATTTGGCTAGTGCGTCTCCGTATAGGCACACATCCGACGAGTCTTCTTAAAAAAAATATTCCTTGCACATCAACTCTGCAAAGTGTATAGATTTCTTCATGCTATCGTCCATTGCTGCCGCGTGAACGAGTGCACATCTTCTGACCTGCGATGAGGAATCGTAACTGTTTAGTGTCGAAACTTGGAACTGACAGGCAACTCCACAGTTCTCTCAACGTATGGAGTCTTCCGTGGAGTTAAAGAAACTTCATTTCGTCCCCCAGCAGAGTGCTATTGTTAAGACCTATTCTACCCAGTACCACATGATCCGGTAACACATGCTTTGTGACATGTACACCGCACTAAGCTAGTACCGATTAGATTCTTTACTTGGGTGTATTGCAGGAAGAAAAACTGAATGCTGCCAACGGCCACGTATCATATTACCTCAGAGAAAGTGAGGAGTAAAATGTGTATATCAGGTTCATATTCATTTGTTGAAATCTTAAGGAAAGTAACGTAAACACTAAAGCCAGACAGGCAGGTGAGTTAGAGCAAAAGAATATGTCAACCAAATTCAAGTGCATGGATTTTTAAGGGGGCTGTAATCCACCCATTGTGAAGCGACAGTATAGGAGGCAAGCGGCCACAAATTCTTTCGACATTTCAGTTAGAACTGTGGTACTGCAATCCGGATCAAGGTGTACGAAGCGCTGTACTTGTTGGTTACTTGGCTCTGGATGTACGATGGTCGGATAAGTGTGAGTGTGTAAAAACTGTGTTTGCCGGGTTGCGCATATGCGTACTGCCCAAGTGAATATGTTCTGCTCTAGATGGAAAAGGGTATCATGTTCAGCCCACTCTCGAATAGCGGATGAAGGAAAAATTAACAATGTTACAATTATATCCTAGAGCTTTCCCTAGTCTAGCAGTAGTTCTGAAGTGATCGTGGAGGTCGAGGCTGTTGCAAGAACAAAAAGTTCCGTGGTTTGTGTGCGTGGTGGGTACCACAACTGGAAAAGGTGACCTATTTCTAAAGATACACTACACTGTCAACGAAGAATGTGATACCATTATGCCGTCGCATATCTCGCATAGTGATTATTGGAATACGATAAAGGACAGTAGGGTGTATGCAGGGACATATTTATGGACAATCATTCGATATCGACGAATTGCAGGTCTATGTATCAGACTTTGTTTTCGCAGTCCTTGTACACTGTCATTTTTGTCGATTAGAAAACCTGTTTCTAGTGTAATGATATTAGAAGCGATTAGGGTGTATATGGAGGTAGATGGACAATCATTTTTACATCATCGTTACGCGTGGAAGTGGAAAAGAAACGAAAAATATCGATGATACTGCTGCGACATAGTATATACGGTGTAGTGATTTGCGGAATACTATCCAGGTGTAGACCCCTGTCTGGAGCAGCGTTGCAGTCCCGATAGGCTATAGCGATTTGTAGAGGACTGAGAATTCGCGAATTTTGGAGCTGAATGTGTATAAATGTAAATATTCAATCAAAAGTAGCCGAAGAGAACTGCTACTATTCTATTACATCGTTGATTACAGATCACTACAAGCGGAACCAAGCGTAAAAAATATCGGACGTAAGCATTTGCATTGCTGTAAATTTCTTCTAGTGTTTCACTGTGCAGTTTTTTCTAGTTGTGATAGCTCTCTACGTAGCCAGTTACGGATAGAGGCCTACACGGCCGTTTAACTATTGGAACAGTGCTGTCGAAACTTGATGGCATCTCGAAAGAATTATCAGGACTCTGACACTTGCCTGGAGGACATCTAAAACAACCTTAATGGAAGAAATCAATACATGCTATATAAGTCTGGAAGATTCATGACTACTGAGAATGTGGGTGGTAAGGTCTGCTCTGACAAAACGAGGCTGAGAGGTGATCCCTTCTTCTGAGTGTTGCTTCTTGGCACATACATCTCGCGAAGTGACTGGAATGAGGAAACTAACGGCTATACCTGAACTGATCGACGAACTGGTTGGGCAGCCACAAAAACGTTCACGGGAACGTGGGAATACGGCTATATAAATACCTTAGGAACGAAAGAAATAGGAAGTGCAGGGCATGATCATCGTCTTTCGGGCGTTTCCGAAACGGCTAAATTAGTAAACTGTTCGTATGCCTCCGTGGTCAAAGTATACCGTGCATGGCAAAATGGTACTATCCAGGTCGGCATTGAGGCACCTGTGGTGCACCACAGGCCATAGCAGTGTTGAGCAAGTGATCGCCCAGATGAACCAAGAGACTAGCAACAATATCTTCTCAGCGACTGTTCAGCGACTGTTCAGCGAATGTTGCTGCATATCGGCCACCGTAGCAGGTGCCTAGTTCATGCACCCAAGCTGACTTCTTTTCAGCGGCGACGAAGGTTGGAATTTTGCTCACCAGAACCGCAACTGGACGTCCACAAGTGGCGTCAGGTGGTCTTTCCAGATGAATCACTGCTTATGCTCCAGCAGATATATGGCCATTGGTATGTGCAGCCAAAATCCTTTGAAAGCATATACCCTGCAACAATCGTTGGAAGGGCATAGACCACAGTACATTCTTTGGGTGATGTCGTCACTCTCGAAGGCACAATAGATTCTTGGGGACCATGTCACCCCTATATACAGCTTTCTGTCTTCCCTCGGCACGATGGCCTCTACCTGCAGGTCACTGCAATGTGTCACAAAACTTGGAGTGCATGTAGGTGAATTGAATAGCAGCAGGATGAGTTCACCGTACTCCTCTGTCCACGAAACTGCCCAGATTTAAACCCAATAGAGAATCGATCGAGTTGCTCGCGCCATTGATCCTCAACCTAGAAACCTAGCTCACGTCACTTGAGGCGGCATGGCTCCACATCCCTGTGGCCAGCCTTCTGCTAGTCTCGCAACGGTCCGCGCTGCAAAAGCGTGGTTGTTCAGGTTTTTGACAGGTAGTAACATTAAGGAGACTGGAGAGTATCTCCAAACTATCCTGTTTGGGTTGGGTTCCTCACACTCCACACTGAAATCAGCGACTGCCTGACTCAGCACAGACTACCGAAAGCCCCGCTTAGCTCTGCGGAGGCGATAAGAGATATGTCCATCAAACACTTATGGTCGTTCTGCGCAGCGGCTGACGCTCTCTGCGATCCTAGGCACGGTTGCCTCGGGAACCCAGACTGCTATCTAATCTCCGGTGGCCAGTGACAAATGCTTAATTCATGACTTCACGTTAACGAGCGACGTGCCTGTCTGTAACAGACTGCTCAGATATCATATTTACGCTGCTCCATATACCACTTGCAGCAACTTCGGGCATCATATACGACACATATTCAAATAGTACTACTGTTCTGGCGACTCTTGGCCATTAGATTTGCAAAATGTATTTAGTTTTAGAACTGGACTACTGTGGTAAGAGTTATTTGTAGACTCCCACTTAGTGAAACTACGCTTTATAATCAATAAATTCATGACCAAATAACCGATGTTGTAACACAGTCTGACACTGAAAATTAAAAACAGGAATAGCTACCGTAACAAACACAATAAATTGCGCACCTAGTAATTGGCAGGTATAGTTTGGATGATTGAATATCAGATACTGTGAAAATCGCTCCTCAGATCCTTCCAGGACTACAGATTGCACAAGTGATCAACTTATAGAAGAATACGATGCAACGGGGTCTTGGCGCTTGGTTATTTCAAATAAAATTTATTAACTGCTGATTGAATAATAACGGAGCTCGAAAGAGTAAATTGGTGTGAAGTATTACGAAGTGTTGAAAACAACAGTAGCAGTCTCTGTGCAGGTTATTCTGCATAGACGTGAACATACTCGTGCCGTAGAAAAGTCTGCCATAGCTGCTCCACGTTCAGGAACCAGCTTCAAAACTTACCTTTGCGCCTGAAATGTATACATTCAGAGAACGGAATATTCATCACTATTAATGTGGGAGAATGTACGATCTGGGTTGTTTCACTAGCTGCACTATTTGTAACTACTGACTAGGCAAAGAGGAATGTTTGCAACAGGAGCGCCCAGGATGTTAGTTAGTTACTTTCATCTTCCATGGATCCTTTTGCACGATAAATCGTCATGATGTGGAACGAGTCATTTAACACTCATATTGCAAATTACTTTGTACATCTATTTGCACTCTAAGCATCACCATATAATTATTATTTTTTCCCAGAAATGAAAACAAAATACACAGACTGAGTTACCAATTCCTACCTACCACCTTTTATACATTACAAACATAGAAATTCTTCTACGGAATGGAAGGAGTTGTCAATGAGAAATTTTTCAATTAATTTTCAAATTTTATCTTGCTATCTATCTCATCAGTCTTTCACTCTTCTGGTCCTGGTTCCTTTTCAACCTTTTCATCATTTCGCTCCCTTTATTTTATCGTTACTACCTTGAGAATCTGAAAGAATCCATTCCAGTCAGTACCGTCAAAAGCTTCTCCAAATCAACTGTTACTCCGTATTGCGTCTCGTGTGGTTACATATCTACGGACCCGAAAACCGATCGACGTAGCACATTGGTTAGCACAAGCACACTGGACTCACATTCGGGAGGACGACGGTTCAAATCCCGTCTGGCAATCCTCATTTAGGTTTTTCGTGATTTGTCTAGTTTGCTTAACGCAAATGCCGCCATCTGGAAGGGAACGGCCTATTTATTTAGTCATTTTTACTTAATCCGAACTTTTGCTCCGTCTCCATGATCCCGTTGTGATAGTAAACACTAGCCTTCTTTCGGAACGAAATCTCGCCTTTGCCAAGGTCCACTTGTGTCAGTTTTCTCATTCTTGTGTAAATATTCGTACACAAATTTCGCAGCCATGGCTTATCAAACTGATAACTCGGTAACACTAACGTCTTCCTGTTTTGAAATTGAAATTATTATTTTCTTCTTGAAGTCAGGGGCAATTCTCCTACCTCGTGTACTGTGGCTAGATGTGCTGGATGTAATGTGGAGTAGTGCTTAGCGTCACGTATCGCGTATCTGCAGGCTGCCAGTTCAAAACTGATAACCACCAATTTTTTTTCTTATTTACAAAATACGTCATTTCTGGAAGTTCCTCAAATGTCCTTTGACTGTAAAGTTTACATGTTCTTGAATACACGGTTTGAATAAGTAACAGCATTCTGGACTATTCGATTTTTATACAAACAGATGCACTCTGTTCTGGCTGCACATTGGTATAAGTAATAAACGTTCTCTCAGTGCTATGTGTTGAACATGCAGACAGGCTACTGGAAATAGAGATTGACAAGGATCACCGGGAAAAAACTGTGTTCATAACTGAAGATGCTCTATATGAGTTTGAAGACATGACATTTGGTCTGCACAACACTCGAGCCACATTCCAATCTGTGATGGACAACATGAGGCGACTACTTAAGCGGACACACTATCTTTGCTATCTTTATCATACTGTCATTGTTTTGAAGTCATATAACGACCATATAAGCTACCCGGTAGCTTTGTTGAAGTGGGTCCAGACTGCACGCCTCTGCCTGAGTCTTGAAACTGAGAAAATAAGACCAGTCACAGATTTTCGACTCCTGGGTGTATTTACTTGCTTATACCACTGGTGATCTATAATGAGCTTCTGTGTCAAGGCACTTTCCTTGCAAAAATTGCTGTAGAAAAATATCAGATTTTCCTGGAACTAGGTGAAATAAACATATTTCCTTATCCTTAAGAAAGTGCTAAAATCTTCTCCAGTGCTATGTCTGTATGACAAGAATGCTGACACAGAACGTCACACTGATGCTGGTGGTTATGGGGTAGACGCAGTACCAGTGCACATTCAAGTAGGCGCCGAAATAGTGCATTACCATGTAACCGAAAAAGATTGCCTTGCAGTTGTTTGGGCCATCAACAGTTTCCATGGAAAATCGGATGGCAAGCCATTCCCCATTGTAATGGAACATCATTGTCTTTGTTGACACGCTAGCCTGAAGGATCCACTGGGTAGGCTGGTGAGCTGAACATTGAACACTGAAGCTTCAGGAATACGATATGACAGACGTGTGCACAAGCAGACACAAACACGAGGATGCTGTCTGTTTTTCAAGGAATAATTTAGCAGACCAGAACAGTGTGGACGAAATCTCAGTCTGCATTAGATGACACTATTATTGAACAGAGGGGAGAACCAATAACGCTGGAAACTGTATAGTGCTTGAAGGAAGAGGAACTGACTAAAGGAAGATTCCAGTTAATAATCGGTGTAATGTATAAGAGGAACTACAATCAAATAGGGCAGAAATGGTTGCTCATCATGCCAGCTCATCTATGGTCACCTATCTCTGAAGTATTTCCATGAAGCTCCAACATATGGTCACCTGAGATTCGTGAAGACTTTAGAAAGAAACAGAAGTAGTAACCTCTGGCCTAGTTTCCATGCATCTGTTAGACACTATGTGAGCCACTCTACGGAATGCTCATGACGGAGGTGCATGCCACAATTACCTCCAGGATATCTTGCACCAGAATCACCAACGAGCTGGAATCGACCATGTGGGGAACTTCGGGAAGTCGAAAAATGAGAAGCGATGGATAAAAGTCGGCAATGACTAACTGACCAACTATGATGTCAACAAAACTCTGCTGACGGAGGAAGCTCTGGAAATTCCGACGTTCCCTGTAGAAGAGATCATTTTGAAACAGGGAGCACTCCATGTAATGACCTTTGAATGTGAAAACGTTTGCATGTCGACACTAGTATGAGTGGCAATTTCACACTGCAATATAACCCACAGAATGACAGTTACCTACCGTTCATAGATGAGTGGCGTCATAGAGCACACTAATAAGAGGTTGATAGATGTGCTCTCGATGAACGGCAACGTCGAATAGAGATATTGGGATACAATAGTGACCTTTGTGCCACCCATATACAACTCAGCGCGACTGCCGCGCGACCAACACGATAAAGCTTACACTCTCTTCGTTTCAGCCGGATAGTCATGAGTATGCGAAACACCTCTTCACCAGGACTGAGGAAGAAGGCCAGCTGTCTCCCATAAGGACGATGGGCGCCCAGGAGAAATACCGTCAAGCCAAGCACCGGCCAGTAAGATACAGGCCAGAAGATTAGACTTGGTAAGGATTTGAAGCCTGGTACTGTCGGAAAAAGTAGTAAAGCGCTACTTTGGGCCACATAACCTTCGTCGATTGTCGGCCGTCACATATTAAGTCGAAGATAATCACCTTTGATCAAGAAGAAAAAAGTGCAGGGATCTTGTCCATGTCTTCCGTATGAAGCACTACCACAGTCCACATGGGAAGATCGATGTCTCTATGCACTATGGGACTTCGCATCGGAGGTCATCAGTCCCCTAGACTTAGAACTACTTAAATATAACTAATCTAAGGACATCACACACATCTATGCCGAGGCAGGATTCGAACCTGCGATCCTAGCAGCAGCGCGCTTCCGGACTGAAGCGCCTAGAAGCGCTCGGCTACAGCGGCCGGCGCAGATCGATGTTGGGAGGTTTAATGAGGGAGCTACCTTTGATGCTCATCATAGTGAAGAATAAGTATCAGTATTACCAGAAAGCGAAGATATGCCAGCACCACCATTCTGAGGATCATTGACACAATATAGTTCAATGTGTTGTAGTTGGCTCCAATGAGAACTTTCGAAACGGCGGGTCACTGTTTCGTCAGAAGAAGGAGGAATGCTGCGAGTTGTGGTGGCTGCAGGGTGGCATAAAAGTAAGCGACAGTTGCTGATGTGTTACAGGACATGAGTTCAAACCAGATCAGCAGCGATTATATTATATTTAGAATTTGTCATTCTTGCTAGTTCTTGAAAGTCCTTACCTTTGCAATTTTTATGGATTTTGGAAAAAAAATTGGATATTTGTGGTAAGCTTCTATGGTACCAAACTTCTGAGGTCATCGGTCCCTAGACTTACACATTATTTAATCTAACTAACTTACGCTAAGGACAACACACACATCCATGCCCGAGAGAGGACTCGAACCTCCGGGGATGCCGCAGGAACAGTGAGAAGGCACCATGTACCGCACGGCTACCCCGAGCGGCGATTTTGGAATATACGATATTTTTATAAACAGTTGCACTCTTCTTCCATGAGATCAGTCCTTTTCTGACTGTACGTTGCTGTCAGTAATGAACGTCCATTTAGTAGCAGATTTTGAACTTCATTGGCGGCGTTGCCTACAGATATGGACTTGATTGTGGATTGGACATGACAATTCAAAAAAAATGGCTCTGAGCACTATGGGACTTAACATCTATGGTCATCAGTCCCCTATAACTTAGAACTACTTAAAAACTAACCTAAGGACATCACACACGTCCATGCCCGAGGCAGGATTCGAACCTGCGACCGTAGCAGTCACGCGGTTCCGGACTGAGCGCCTAGAACCGCGAGACCACCGCGGCCGGCGGACATGACAATTTCTTGCCTGTTCAACATCTACGTATATGAAATAATGCATATATGCAAAACAGGATATCAAAACGTTGCGTACCTACACAGCGCGGCTGTTTAAATAACTTACTATACGCCGACGATCCAATGATTGTAGGAGATAAATAAGAGGTTCTTCGGAAAGTAATTTACTTGCCGCAAAAAATACAGTAAGAGCAAAATATGACATGGAGATCTCAACAGAAGAATGTAGGACTAGTGGCCTTGATGGAGAAAGAAAAAACCAAATTAGTGGTATTCAGAAGATTTTAGGGCTGTAATTATCTAAAATGTGAGGTAATATATGGCTCCAGCAAAGATATAAAAATTAATCTTACTAAAACTTAGTCTCTAAGATATAATTGTAGATTATAGATAAAAATAGAACGAACAGCTAGAAACTACGGAGGCTTATTAACTTCGCTTAAAGGCTGGAAACTATAAGTGCCAACGAAGAAGAGATAGAGGAAGGCCCACGAGAAAGATGGGTACTTTAATAGACAGAATAGAAGAAAAAGAAATTAAGTTTGCAAGTATCTGTTATAATATCACATAATTTGTCTGAATCCTTCCCGTGTACCGATCGAGGTGGTTCAGTGGTTAGCACACTGGACTCGCATTCGGGAGGACGACGGTTCAATCCCGCGTCCGGCCATCCTGATTTAGGTTTTCCGTGATTTCCCTAAATTTCTCCAGGCAAATGCCGCGATGGTTCCTTTGAAAGGGCACGTCCGACTTCCCTCCCAGTCCTTCCCTAATCCAATGAGACCGATGACCTAGCTGTTTGGTCTCCCCTCCAAACAACCCAACCCCCTTCCCGTGTATCACGTCTCTTCAACTCAAAGAACAGTCTTCCACGGTTTTTAAACGTAGTGTTTGCAATTATTAATTTGTTCTCTGTGCCAAATCCTAGCAGGAGGGGTCCTCTCATTCCGCTCTCCAGTGCACGTCATACTATTTTCCCCTTTCTTTCTTTTTCTACTACCCAATACTCGTGTACCTCAATGTAATAAATGCTGCTAATACGATTTTTGACAGGACACACTAACAATCAAAATTTTGTAGATGCCTATCACAGTGGACGTTCATGATTCCAGTAATTGGTTACAATAAACTTTCTGCTTTCCCTCTGCAGGTGTGCTGAAGTACAAATTATGAGGTAGTTTATTAGGGGCAGCGCTGTTCATATAGAGATTGATTAATATGTCAGTTGCGTTTTACTTTCGAGTACATCTGCATCATTCTGTCCTTCGAGTTGACAGAGAAAAGTTTGAAGGTCATTTTGGGGACAATACACGTAATTCGTGATATGTATCCATGATAGGGTATGATAGACTTTAATCTATTACTTGACAAGGAAAGTCTGTTGCAATTCTGCCATGGCGAATGAACATACCCAGTCTTGTAACGAAAGGAACCAGTCACATTAACAGTAGAAAAGCGTTTTGAAGGAAGTCTTTATACATCAGATAAGACAACGGGTCAAGGTAACTCAATGTCAGTGACAACGCACTAAACATTTATACACAGAAATTTATTGTTGAAAATGTGACTCAACAATGGTATCTCTGATTCTGATCGCATCACTGATGTGAGTTGCCGTGAGTGTCAGATGTTATCATGGTTGATTACTAAGATAATGGAGGCCTTGTTCAACTACGTTCTACCTCCTAAAGAAACTCTCATTACACGTAAATTTTGTGCATATTCACATCCCGAAGGAGTATGTGTAAAAACTGAACTATTAGCAATAGTACAGAGCAAAACACAGCACCTATGAATCTCGTTCATTGTAACGGACACCGTCAACAATTCTTGTATTCTTCGTAAACATGAAGGCCATTTCCATTATAAAACATAGATATATTCCACATTACATAGAGATGAATGGCATCGTTTTAAATATTTGAATTACAATAGCCAGTAAGCTCACAAATGAAATCCCAATGTACCCAGTGACACATACGTGACAACACGTTTTTCTTCAATTAGCCTTTGGCAATTTAATCATACAGAAAATGAGATGGATTTGGTTGTCACAGCCAAATATTTTACTTAAAATTATGTTCTGGTGTATAGAAATGAAGTACCGAGTAACAGCACAGTTAGTCCCCCAATAGGTTAAAGACGAGAGCTGAACAAGTACCCTCCGTTTTATGAGGAACTCAGGCTAGCCTGAGACTACAGAAGTAGAAAAGGCGTCAACTTCTAACATCTGTCTCCCAACATCTGCTGAAAATTGGTCAGGTGTTTATTCGAGCTTCCTAACTTGAAATACTACGTACAACCACGTCCTAAAATATTCACAATTTCTCTTATAATTCCCTGAATTTTAGAATCAAGAATGAAAGCTAACTCTACATTTGCTAACAAGGAAGACGATCTGTAGTTTTCCTGCATGAAGAAGACAAACAGACGAATTTGTAAGGAGTGACAAATTGCTGTAAACATACCATTGAATATATAAATACAGATTAAAGTAAAATTAAACTGCTGTTAGACTGGCACCGACCCAGTTACCGGAAGATAACGTGCAGTGAGGTGTCCTCCAGGTAGCAGTGAGCTGTGAAAGTAAGACAAAGAGCCTCTTGCGGCTGGGAGCGATCGGTATCGGGAGTAGGTTGCGGCGCGGCGGGACGACAGTAGAATGGTACAGTGACGGCCGCTACAGCCTGGGAGAATGGAGACCGCCCTTGAGAGCAGGGGAGGGACGCGTCGCGAGGGCTGCTGCACTGCCGGTATATAAGGCCGCATCCTCATTGCTCGCCACCAGTCCACGGGACACAGTCTGCACAGCTAGCCACCGACCTCCGCTGCTCCTCTACCGACAACATGCTGAAGCTGGTGAGTTTCTGCTTCACCCGCAGTGGACAGCCGAGAGAGCTTTGCTTGTGTATCACAGCTTAAATTACTTCAGCACTAGTCTTTTCCTCATGGCTTCATGCGTGCATGTATGTCACATATAATGCGCATGTCTCCTGATCATCTGCTCCTCTGCTCTCTGTCTCTGCCCATAAATCTTCCTCCATTTGTGTCCATCTCGTCCGTCCGTCTCGTCCTTCACCCTCTCTCCCTGTCTATTTCCTCCTTCTACTCCCTCGTCTTTATATCTCCTCCTGTCCCATCTCCCCATTCCCATCCCCTTCTACTCCCCTCTTCCTGTGAATACCATCCTTCCCCCCATCTCTCTCAATCCCCTTCTCTATTCATTTAATCTTTCCCCCAGGCATGCTCATTGACACAAATATCACCTGCAGAAGATGTCGATGTAGTGAGCTAGTACTACTTCCAAAACACACATCCTGTACAGTGGAGCCTATATGCCAAAGGCACGGAATCCTTTTTTTCCCATAAAATGTAAGATGTCATGCAAAGCAGGTCGATAAAGCAAGCCGATACTTTATAAAACAACACACCTGATGTGATGGATAGCCCATGCAACGTTGGCAGGAAAACCGTATCTTGCCCTGACATATGGGCTGCCCTGCAAAGCAGGTCCATAAGACAGGTTAATATTATTCCCACACAACACACATGTCATGCAGGGTAGCCTGTGCAACAGGGGCTTAAAGGCTTGTTTGTCTGTATCTCAATAAACATTAGCGCTACAGCATCATAAAATCCCCTATATTGGTGGTCTCAGGGCAAGATGTTTGTTGGCCCACTTCAGGTACTGGGGAGGAGTTCTTATGCACATATGCAAATGCTCAGTCACACATGTGTCCATCTGAATAATAGATATTCAGATAGATAGAGTACTTCATGAAAATTTTAAATAAATGGTCAAGAAGTCTTCCAGAATTTTGCTAAAATCCTTTCCCCTATATATAGTACACACACACACACACACACACACACACACACACACACACACACACACACACACAGATATATGAAGATATCGTCAGACATTCAAATGTACTAAATTTCCTTTAGACAATAAAGCTTCTGTCCATGAATCAGCATGGTTTTAGAAAGCATCACACCTGCAAAACTCAGCTTGTCCTTTTCTCACAGCATTTCCATCGACCTTTGGATAAATGGCAACTAACAGGTTCCAAATTTCTAGAGTTGGAATAATTTTATCTTGGAACTTATCCACTTGGTCTGTGTTTGCATAGAAAAACAGTTATATTAGAAATTGAGTCCACCTTGATGAAAAACATCTTGTTATTCGTTTATTTTCTTTATTCTCCGAAACTAGTTTCGGCAACAAATATCACCATCATCAGTGGCTTTTTAAAAAATCTAAAACATGCAGAAAATAGCATTGTTATACAAACACAGTAGCACATTATTACACTTTTACTATTCCTTTTTCGAAATATAGTTTTCTACAGATACTTTCATACTACCTCATTTATCATATGTTACAGCATGTTTTAAGAATTACAGTCGCTGTTTGCAACATACTTTCTGTACGCTTTTTTTCTGTTGCTTTTTTTACTCAGCGAACATCATGTCACCTGCAACCATGTAAGTGGCTGTTAGTAAACAAAATACTAAAATGTGAACTTCGTATGTCAGCAATATATACTTGGTGTTGTGGTAGTGTTGTGGAATCCAGTTATTTGGTGTGTACTGAGCTGTTATTTAGCTATTCGTGTACTCACTTTCGTTGGTTGGTATGTAGATGCTTTTATACACAGGAAAACAAAATTTTCGCACTTTGTTTCTGATCCAGAATGTTACGCCATCTTGCTGTTCGCGTGTGTCGAGAGAGCTGTATCACATGTGGCGAGAAAGCTTGTGAAAACTGTTGCGCGAATTACGACTACTTCTGTTCATCATTTATGTCTCTGTGGGTGATGTGGAAGTGGTTCTTTTGTGTGTGTGTGCTTTCTGTTCTGTGTCCTTGATCAGTTCTCTCAGAGCGGTAAAGAGTGTGTTGTTGCGACGTGTTGTGTTTTCTGAATAGGGGAATAGCCCCGCAACGAAATTCAGTTATTCAGTGTCCAGAAACATTTTTTGCCATAGTGAAAAATGGATGTGCAATCGCAGATTGCTACACGACAGTGTGGTGGTTACTGTTTTCAATTCTTTGCACTCTCAGCAGAGCAAGACCCAATTCTAAATTATGTTATACAGCTCATTCTCAGACTGTACCAAAATACTATCATTGCAACTAGAATTCAGAAGAATAAGACATCAGTGTTAATTAAAGATAACGAAATATGTTATTAAAATCAAATATTTTGATAGTCAAACTTCGCTACTGACTTTTTACAACTAAATTAAAACGATCATTAAAAATCTAAGCTCAAACTCGAACAAAAAGAATCTTTAAAGAAGAATCCTAAAAATCCTTTTTTAAAAGTACTGATTAAGCTACACAAAGAAAATGCCCCTATTCGTCCTATTATTAGTGCGTGTAAGAATCCAAACAATTCTGTAAACAGGTTCTTCCAGTCAAAAATTAATGAACTTTATGCATTGGACAAATCATATAGTTTAAAAAATAGTTGGAAACTGATTCAGAACATAACACAGGTTATTTTAAGAGAAATTAGCATACTATTATCTTTTAACTTAAACAACCAAGACACAAATGTACCTATCTGGGAAACGTTAGAAATTGTATTTAAATATTTGACGGCATTGGGAAAAGTTGATACTCCTTAATTATTATATTACTTGAACTTATAAAACTAACATTTTCTTTAACTGTTTCTTGTTCAGTCAAAAAACGTACTGTCAAAATAAGGGATAGGCAATGGTTTAAAGCCTCTCAGGCGTGTTCTTGGAGATGTTTATAAACAATTTCGAAAGCAAATTTCTCCAAACCAATGACGATCTGTCTATGAAAATCTTATTGTTTGGGACATGTACAGGAGATTCGTAGACGACATTTTCACTGTTTTCAGTGTTAGTATAGAAGAAATTGTGGAATTCCTAGTTTTCTTCACTTCCTTGGTACGTAATAACTTTTACTAAACAACCGGAAAAAATCATTTGCTTAACTCGCTTGATATACATATAACGAGGGTAGGTTCGAGTCTTGTGTATAACATATTTCGGAAGCCGGCAGCCCCCGACATATTTGTTGTAACAGATCCATACCGCCTGAGATCAAAGAAAAAAGCTTTTTTTTTAAATTCAGTGTTTCACAGGCTGTCTAAGTTTTAGTTACAGGAGGAAGGTAAGAATAGAGAAACTGATACCGTTATTCAGGTAGGCAAGGCAAATGGCTGTGCGGAAAGTGATATTATAAAGATTAGTGAAAGAACGTTTAGCAAAACAGAAAATAATAATCTTTTTATAAGTGTCAGCATGAAATACATATTCAGGTCTTTATCTGAAAAATCTGCAAATGCTATCAGTAAACATAATGTACAGATAGGTTTCCAGACAAATAGAAAGTTAGGGCAACTTCTGCGCCATAATTTAAAGCCCCTCTAAATAAATTTGGTAATGCGAAAGTATATAAGATTAAATGTGGGTCATGCAGCTGCTACTACATTGGGAGGATGGATAGATAATTAAAAAACTGTTTAGGGGACATGGTGCACAAGCAACAACAGCTCTGGGAGCACATCTACGAGACCATAACCATACGATAATACAAATCGAAATTTCACTTATTGTATTGCACTTTGAGAACAAGGGCAATAATTTAGACATACTAGAAGAGTTTTACATTTATATTAACAACCGTTCATCTTCCAACAAACGGCCGGTAGCCGGCAGCAGTTTTTCTCAATATTGATAGACTGTTTCTCTATCGAAATATTAAAAAAAAAAAAAAAACATTTACTTACCTGAGTCACTTCGAGAAAAATTTAATTCAACGTCTTTTCAGAGTCCCTTGTTATTACACCTGAAACATCCTCATGAAACAATATTGCAAATACAGCGATCTAACGTGAGCAGTGTACTCCAATTTGTAAAGCAGGCAATTATTGTCATTTTTAGTATGAATTTAATAAGTGCGGTACTTTAGTCTTATCATAAAATACATATTTGTAAATTAGGCTAACGCTTTATCACCTAATGTGTAGGCGCTTTTATAAAGAATTTCCACAACTTCTACAACTATTGGTAACGAATGCAGACAATTTTATTCTGTAATGTTATTCAGTAAATTCCTTGTAAAAATACCAATGATTCTGATTGTGGACCATTGTGTAATTTCATGTTCTTGTATACGTGTATGCTAAGTTGTATACCTGACCAGTACCTTCAATGAAAGCCACGCAAAATTGTGATGCTCAATACACATATCTGTGCTCCAACACCCTCTAGTTGCCATTATGGTTTTTTCTGCACTGCAGACAGTTTGGCTTAACACTATAGTTCTAGCCTTGTGCCTGTTAGTTTTTTGTTGGCATTAATTTTGTAACTGATGAAGCTTAAGCTTCAGTTGTCGATACACGACTGGTACGTCAAGGTTGTGTTCTACATATATACTCTGTGGTGTGTTTTGGAAGTTCGCATTTTGTTACTCTTGACTTGTGTTATTGTAATAACCATTATAAGACTCTAGTAATATTTATTTGATATAAATCCTACAAATCCCTCATCCATCCTGCCCTCTGTTATGCCAGCATTGCCTGTATCTCCACCCCCCACCATTTGTATAAGGCCATCCAAATCCTTGAACACCACACGCTCTGCCTAGCCTTCTGTATCCCCCAGATGTCTCCTGTATGACCTCATCCTCTTCTCCCACCTCCTCCTTTTCCTCTAACATATCCACATTATTTACACTGTCTGCAGGCTTGATACCCCCTACCCCGTTGTGCCCTCCTTCCTCTCCACCCCCCGCCCATTACCATGCCTCTATTACTGTATCCCCCCTCCTCTCTCCTCCTCCACACCATATCCTTCATCAGGGTAATTTCCGGTACCTCTCCTCCCCGATGGTGATCTTTGCCATGACATCTGCCCTTCATACGAACTGTAGCCTGGCCTTATTCCTCCCTCCCCAGAGCGCCCCTTTCCACTCCCCTCCTTCCCCCTGAGCTGTTTATCCTCTGCCCCCCCCCCCCCCCCTGAGTCTCTGCACTCCCTCCTCAGCTATTATCGTCTCCCATCCTTCCCTCCCTGGCCCCCTTCGGTGAGCCCCCACCATGTCTACTACTCTTCTCTCTCCCCCTGTCTACCCCATACATTCCCCCCATTTCTTCCCTTCTCCCTTGTATCCCTACCCATGGCAGATCCACCCACTTTGTTCTTTGTCATCAGTGTGCTAAATCAGTGTTGTGTTCAGTGCCATTCTACAGTGACGTCAAGTGCTGTTTTTTTAATTGTGTGCTTGACTTTATGCTCTGGCCATACTTTGCTTTGTGTTTTCTTAACTGTTACAGTGTGTTGTTGTTTGTGTAAAATGGATGTTTTTCTCCATTTTTACTGTCACCCCCCTTTTGTATGCCCTCTTTTATTATGTTCCCTCTTCTTATATCTATGTTCTGCCATATTTTCTCCTTTATGTTTTTTTTAAATGTCTTGCTGTTATGTACTTAGTGTATCTCGGCTGAAGAGGAGCGCCTATACAGATGCCAGCCCACCCCAGATGGGGAACTGAAATACAATAAAGAAAAGAAAATATCTGATGTGAAAAGAAATTTTGTTTATGTATCAGCTCACCAGATGACAGTTTAACACCAAAACGCATCATAACAAGAAACTATTACGAATTTTTTTAAAAAAAGTCCATATTATTCAGCAATAGTGCAGCATTTTTTAAGTTCTGTGTTAATAGTTACAAGCCTGTTTTAGGATTTTCAGTCCAATTTAGGTAACACTGCAAAGCACCATGAAATGGAATGAGCATTTAAAGATTGTCGTCGGTAAGGCTGATGCCGAATCCAGTTTATTGGGAGAATTTTGGGTAAGTGTGATTCATTTGTAAAGAAGATCACATGTAGAACACTAGTACAACCCATTCTTGAGTACTGCTTGAGTGTCGTCGGTAAGGCTGATGCCGAATCCAGTTTATTGGGAGAATTTTGGGTAAGCGTGATTAATTTGTAAAGAAGATCACATGTAGAACACTAGTACAATCCATTCTTGAGTACTGCTTGAGTGTTTAGGATCCATATTAGGTCTAATTAAAGTAAGGCATCAGAGCAATTCAAAGACGGACTGCTAGATTTGTTACTGGCAGGTTTGAACAACACGCTAGCACTACAGAGATGTTTCAGGAACTCAAATGAGAATCCCTGAACAGATGTTGACATTCTTTTTGAAGAAGGCTACTGAAAAAAATTAAGGAACGAGAATTTGATGGTGACTGCAGAACGATTTTGCTGTCGCCAACTTACATCTCCTATATAGACAACAAAGATAACATAAGCTAAGGGAACTCGTACGGTGGCATATAGATTGTTGTGTTTCCCTCATTCTGTTTGTGGGTGGAAAGGGAAAAGACTAGTAGTGGTATGGGGTACCATCCGCCACGCACTACACGGTAGCTTGCTCATTATCTGTGTAGATATAGAGTAGTAGCTTGATAGATCGAAGAACAGGTTCTTCCTATGTTCTGATGTGCTATAATGTCTTCCACGCATCAGCAACCTTGATGAAGTTGTTCGCTGAATAGCAAATTACAGTTGCATCTTCTACTGTGCCCTCAGCCACTGCACTGGAGATACTTTTTCTCCTACCTGCTCCTTTTATTTCCCACAAACGCCAATCGAGGTCTTTACTGAGCATTCAGCTTATTCAGTATTTACACTCCTTTATCATTAATTTAGGAAGAAAAGCAACACTACAGCAGACATTTGTTCCCCTCTCTGAATGTTCCGTAATTTCTATAATTTTATGTTTGTCACCTTGGCGAGATAATTGTGACAGTGTATTTAAATTGTATTTCCATCCGGTATACTGGCTTTACCAGAACAGTTTACTTCCCCAGACTACAAAACTGAAGTTATATTCTTGGGAGCAACGCCACAGAACCAATATACTGTCATTAACCAAGGACTTCTGGAGCGTGAATCGACGGTTGTGTCATTTCTAATTTACAGCTATCCACATATTTCTCCCTTAAGACGTGGCAATCGTACGTCGTCCATGAATTTAATTTGTAGAGAACGAATCCGAAGCATCTTAGATTTAAATTAGAATAGTGTTACAACTCAGACCAGGTACGAATCAGTTCATCTCTGATGTCGCCTTGCTCAGTGTTCCACTTCATTTCAATAACGACCTTGTAGAACACTTACCGTGATATCATCTGTGAAGGACTATCTCCAGCGCTCAACACGAGCAATCGTATAATGCTTCGTGGCACTCATTGCTCAAGTTGCAATGCATAAATTAATTTGAGACGCCCACGTTCAGATTCTGTTGCGGCGTGTACACAGCACGTGACGTCAGCCTTCAACAGTATATACTCCAAGTAGTTCCGCTACGTATGTAACGCTCTGCAACATTCTGTTCATACATAAGCAAAGTATAAGTAAGGATCGAAACAAGTTAACAAAGTAGGAAGAAGGGTATCTCAGAAACTTCTACACAATGCCAGCCAGTGAAACTAATGTACCAGCAAGAACAGGGAAAAAAGAAACAAGTATGTCTTATAAAGTGTATACAGCACAGTGAGGGGTTAAATGCCTTGGTATACCTCCTAATATCGTGTCGGACATCCTTTTGACTGTCGTAGTGCAGACTAAGTGTAATGGACTCAATAACTGAGCCACGTTTCTTCTATAGTCGTCCACAATTGCAGAGTTGTTACCGGTGCACGATTTCGTGCACGGACTGTCCTCTCGATAGCGTCTCATAAATGTTCGACAATCCATGTCGGGTGATCTGAATAGCTAAATCATTCGCTCTCAAATTGTCCAGAATATTCTTCAAACCAATCGCGAACGGTTGTGGTCCGGCGACATGGCGCATTTCATCCATAAAATTTCCATCGTTATTTATGAACTCCATGAACGGCTGCAAATGATCTCCAGGTAGCCGAACATAACTATTTCCTGTCAATGATCGGTTCAGTTTGACCAGAGGACCCAATCAGTTCCATGTAAACACAGCTCACACTACTACAGAGCCACCACCAGCATGCACACTGCCTTGATGACAATTTGGGTCCATGGCTTCGCGGGGTCTGCGCCACTCTCGAATTCTATTGTCAGCTCATACCAACTGAAATCGGGGCTCATCTGAGCAGGCGTCAATTTCCCAGTCGTCTACCGTCCAATCGATATGGTCACGTACCCAGACGGCCGCTGTGGCCGAGCGGTTCTAGGCGCTTCAGTACGGAAATGCGCGCCTACTACGGTCGCAGGTTCGAATCCTGCCTCGGCCATGGGTGTGTGTGATGTTCTTAGGTTACTTAGCTTTGAGTAGTTTCTATGTCTAGGGGACCGATGACCTCAGATGTTATGTCCCATAGTGCTTACAGCCATTTGAACCACTTGAGCCACTAGCCCAGGAGAGGCGCTGCAGGAAATGTGCTGTTAGCAAAGGCATTCAAGGCAGTCGTACATCCCACATTTATTTCTGCAGTTATTTCAAGCACTTTTGCTTGTGAGTTAGCACAGACAACTCTACGAAAACGCCTCTTCAGCCAGTCTTTGTGAAAGCCATTGGCCACTTCGTTGTCCGTGCTGAGAGGTAATGCCTGAAATTTGATATTCTCGGCACACTATTGACACTGTGGAATATTTGATTTCCTAACGATTTTCGGAATGGAATGTACCATGCGTCGAGATTCAGATTCAAAATCTATTAATTCCCTTCCGAAACCTTTTCACATGAACCACCTGACTACAAATGATAGCTTCGGCAAAACACTAACCTTTTCTACTTCGCGTACTCGATATTGGCAACATGTACATCGGCACCCCGCGACTTTCGTCGCCTCACTGTGTGTAGCATCACTGCTACCCACTTCGGTGGGGTTGAGCTGGAACGCTAATCATTTGCACATGTAAACTTGTAGTACACTTCATTCGACTTTCGTTGCAGTGCAGCTTTCATGGTGTTGCAGTTTTAATGGCTACGACTGCTTATAGCTTGGCAGTACGTAGTCCGTGCGTGGAGTACGTGTGAAGTGGTAGTGTCGTGGCAGCCCACATCCAGTGCTCTGTATAACGTCCATGTTGCAGGTTGTGCTGCTGCCCCTGGTGTTCGCCGCCGCGTCCGCGGGCTTCCTGCGCGGCGCCGCCGTCGCCCCGGTAGCCGTGGCCGCCCCCGCCGTCGTGGCTGCTCCCGCCCACGCTGTGGTCGCCGCCCCCGCCCCCGCCATCGTCGCCCCCGCCCCCGCCGTCGTCGCTGCCCCCGCACTCGTGGCGGCGCCAGCGCTGCACCCTGCTCCCATCCCCGTCGCAGCACATCTGCCTGTGGCTGCGCCCGTTCTCAAGATTCATTAACACGTGAATATGTACCGCTCTGCAGAGCTGATGAAATAAATAGTACTGAGATCGCATCTGACTCTTAATTTAACCTGATTAAAAGAAATCTCAGCTTGAGACGTCGATTTTTCTATAATGGTGTTAGACGTCGCAAGTCGGTCTCTGGGCGTAATGGAAGCAGGTGCGAGATTCCAAACAATATGTCTTTAAAACGATAATATTCAATTCCGAATTCAGGTTGGCTCTTTCCACAAACAGCAACACCAGAGTTTTGAAAGAACATTGTTTAGTCTAAATGGTTCTACTTAAAACACAGAACAGCCAAAACATTAACGAAAAAGAAGGCTACCATTTCACTTTCAACAAACGGATGTTCGTAACCCAGCTCCACAGTCACACAAGTTCCCAAGGTAATATCCCGACAGTGACTCCGATTGATAAGTCCAATATCTCACCCTGTCTAGGGTTAAGGCAGGTGTGAAGGCAGGTGACGTTTTCTTGCTGGCGATTCGGCAGGGAAGACGGCACTCTGAATTCCGCGCCACTGAAGCCGGCCCCAGAGTCACTCCAGCACTTGCAGTCAGTGTGTATTCTTTTCCAGCTGTGCGCAGAGTAGTTCGGCGTGTGTTCAAGCGGCTCAGCGAGGTGACGATTCTGAACAACCTCAGAAATACACATATGACCCACAAAAACAGAACGTAGAACAATATACAAGTTTGGTATATGTAGGCACTGTTACTAACAATGAGTCCAACAAATACACAAAATAAAAAAATAAAAATGCCTACACCGCACGTCAGGCGACCGCAGATGTAAATCAGTCGAATCCGATTGATATATATTCTGGCTTAATGAACCTGCATCTAAAAAGTAGTTCTAGGATATAAGTCTGTACGCTTTCGTGGCCGTTACCTTCGAAGATAATTATATAGGTTACTAGGTCAAGTCATGTTTCTCTTCAAACTTCCCTATCAGTATCGACATTTCTACAACTCTGCTGAGGTATTTGTCGTGAATCTTCGGAAGTGCCAAATTGGCTGAACCGTGGGATAACGTTTCTGTCTCTCTACTAGAATGTTCTTCATAAATCTTCTAGTATCCCCAGTCAGCTTAATGTTCAGATAGTTGACGACACCAAAAGATTATCAAAGGGGGTCAGAGAAAGAGCTGAAATGGCGACCCGATGAAAGACATGCATGGATGTCGAGGAAGCTCTAGCATGCAGTTGTGAATCTGTCACCGTCAACAGCGTTCTACGGAATAGGAATTGATCATCTCGTCTCCCAGTGGGATAAATGTCTTATTGCTTGTGGTGATTATTGTAGAATGGAACCATTTCACAGTCCCGTTGTGTTCGGTTTTCATTTGACTGCCCCTTACACGCCACAACCAAACCATTTAGCACACTGTGGTGAGAATAGAAGCTTACATCTGCTGGCTAGTTAGCAATTATTATCTCAGTACTTTACTTTTATACAGTGTGCAGAGGTCACTGTCTCAGGTATCAGATTTCAGTGGCGGGAAGTGTTGGCACTAAGGAGTGAGCTCACACATGGCCCACCACAGACCCTCGTTGCTGATCTGTGCTAGATGGTTCACTTTGAGCCACTCTGTAAACTCTAGACACATACTGCGCCACAGATCAGCACCTCTCAGTAGAAAAATTTGATGAACAACTTTTCAGGGAACGGCACACTAAGGTAACCTGAGTAACCTCAGTACAGAGACTCATTAGGCGTTTTGTGTAAGACTCTGTAAGCGGACTCTTCTGACACTATAAAAACTGCTTTCTTGAAGGCTAAATTACTGCACAGAGAGAGAAATGTGAAGTTGCTGCCTCGGTGGGAAAGATGTGGCAATGATGTCGTGGTTGCCCAACGGTGACACCTTGCGCCTTGGTCCTGTTGTGACTTAGAGGGCGAAGGACTACCGTTTCAGAAACGATAGCCGGCGAAGCTTCCATATATATATATCAAAAATTTTAAAAATGCATGAGCATCAGCGGCTAATTGCGTGGGAAGGTCTACGCAAGTATACGAGTTGAAATGTATGAATAAGCTCTGTCTTTACTAGCTGCAGGCCTGCTGTATCTGTTAAGTGTGGATGCTGCTCACTTGGTGCCTTCCAGCTGGTGGGACATCTGCTGGTTAACGTCTGGCCACTGGAGGCCGCCTAATCCGGTGATCCATGGCTCTTGGATGGACCATCTAGTTGCCAAATTAGTTACGCCCGTCGTTGAACATCAACTTCCAAGCACATGTCAGCTGTGAGCTGCCACTGTCCGCACTGGGGTCTACATTTCTGTACGCATAGTGCATCCAGCACCGAGCTCCGTCTTCACATCTAGCAGCGCAACTGCCTACGCTGACTGATACTCACTGGCCTGCGCCCGGCCCTGAGCCAATGCCACCGCTGGAATGCTGACTGTGTATTCAGCACGCCGTGCCATTCCTGCTGCCGTCCACTGCCCAGAACGACACAGCACACTGGCCAGGATAAAGCTTGTTATAAGGACGTACAGTGGCACATGTCTAGAGGACGATGGCTCCATGTAATGCCACCATGACTATTATATATTGACAAGGACAGAAAGAGTAAATTAACATAGTTGTTCTGTACGGGTCGTCGAACAACCACCTGGAACCATACAGCCTACACCACTGCAATCAAGCCTGCAGTGGTGGATTGCAGACCTTCCTGACAATTAGCAACCCAGTCCCACAACTCACCGAAGAAGTCATTCACCTCCGACCTTTTCACAAGTATTTTACACCACCTTCCCTATTAATCGCTGGCAGTAAAATCCACTCCCTCATAACTCTCGGTAGCCATAGTCATGCAGACCTGTAGACCAACTGCTGTTACAGCATCCACAGAAGCTGCCTATGAACAGAACAGTATGTTAAAGATAAGTGGATAGGTCACTGCTCTCCCAGACATTAACGGCGGATCCTTAACCAGTACATGCTCAGGAAAATGAAGAAGGCGAGGTGGACGGCGTTCCAGTTATAAACATGAACAAAAGCAATAATATTTTAGTTCTACAGGGGATCAAACCAGTACCATGTGTGATTGTAACAACATCAAGACTTTCCATCTTGAATTTCTATAGTAAATCTGTTGACACACGGGTGAGTCAAATGAAAATCTTACATATTTTTTAAATATTATTTATTGTGCAGAAGTGGTACAAGGATGAACCACTTTTCAACATAATCTCCCCCATGCTCAATACAAGTCCTCCAGCGCTTACAAAGTGCATAAATCCCTTTAGAAAAAAATTCTTATGGTAGTCCGCACAACCACTCTTGCAGCGCGTGACGTACGTCTTCACGAGAAAGGCACTTCTTCCTCCCATTGGTCCAAACATATGGAAATCACTTGAGACAAGGTCTGGTGAGTTGGTGGATGAGGATGACACTTAAGTGGAAGCGAACCCAGGTTTCGTCCCCAGTAACGATTCTTCCAAGGAATCCTTCACCTTCTCCTTCAAAAAAGCCGAGGAAGTTCTTCAAGCATCAACACGTCGTTCTGTCATTTCAGGAGTCAGCTGCCGTGGCACCAATCTTGCAGACACTTTGTGAAACTGGAGCACATCATGCACAATGTGGTGTGCTGACATATGACTAATCTGTACACATGATGCAATGTCAATAAATGCCACTCGGCGGTTTTCCTTCACAATGGCTTCAACAACTGCAATGTTCTGTGGAGTCAAAACTGACCTGGATGAGGAGCATGTTCCACTGAAGTCACACCATTTGCGAACTTCCTACTCCATTCGTAGACTTGCTGCTGTGACAGATATGCGTCACCGTACTGAACCTTCATTCGTCGATGAATTTCAGTAGGTTTCACACCTTCACTACGCAAAAACCGAATAACAGAACGCTGTTCTTCCCTTGTGCAGGTCCCAAGTGGGGCGGCCATCTTTATACTGATACTGCGACGGTATGTGTACATCTGCACTATGCTGCAACCTACAGGCCATTCTGCACACTGTTTGTAGCACGCTTACTAACTCATAGGATAACGGCGCGAAATTTCGATTTGTTAGTACAAATTTAAGGTTTTCATTTGACTCACCCCCATACAAACCCTTAGTTTTAAAAGCAAACATATGAGGTGGTTGTCACCGAATGTCTTATGATAATATGCATAATCTCGGAACTATACCACTTATGAAATGAAAAATCACTAGGAAAGTATGACCGCAATTCATTGGATTGATTGAAACGTAAAACTTCGGAAAGTGACTTAAACAGTAGTAATTCTGTGCAGCATAGATACTGAAGAAACAAGTTTACAAAAAATATTTTAGAAAAGATCAGAGACATGGATGTGTTTTCACCTACATTCGTATAGTTAATGAACAAACTTTATTAATGGAAATAATATTCTAGTAATATTAATACTGAGCGACACTTTACTGGGTATTTTCTATGCTAACTCGATATCAAACGCTAGTATTTTTATAAATGTACCATGGGTGGTTTCTGTTATTTCAGACAAATCCGAAAGAACAGACAATTTTTATCCTGCAGCCACTATGAATCAAGAAACAAAGGAATTAAAAAGCATTAGGTACCAGTGGGTATTGATTCATATCAATGGGACAAGTTGAAAACAAAACTTGTGCCAGACCGGGATTCGAACCTGGGTTGTCTGACTTGGCAAACCACTACGCCAGCCATACACAGTGGTCACAATAACAAACGGACTATCCTAGCACGCCATCAACCTGGCCCACATTCTCAGTTTATACCACACACTACTGATCCAGTGCCTGTGCTCATTAGCCTAATTACTTGTAGCATCTCATTGATTTCCATATGGGTTCGAGCTTGGTCTGCATCTGCACTGGAGGGATCATTGGCCTTCATGATCTTAACTGTACATCTTGACATGTCTGAAAGAAGAGACACCTCATATATAATTAAGGTGATGATGGCCAATGATCCCTTCAGTGCAGATACACACTGCGACAGTAGCTAATGTTTACTGCTACAGTGTAGCTGCCCTTCGAAACAGCATCCCATACAAGCAAACCAACAGTGTGTTTACACTTAGTACTCATACTTCAGGTACTTCGGCTATGCGCGGCTCTGTTTGAATAGATTAGCTCGTTGCAGTCATAGGATCAAGACACACAAGTCTGCTTTCATGCCCAACAGCTAGTAAATGGGAATCGGTCGTAGAATATTTAGTAAAAATATAGAGACAAAGTTCCCTTATCAATTTCAGTTAAGATAGTTTGAGGGCGTTATAAGACTGGTAGCAAATTCCAAAAACTAAATAACTAAACACGAAAACTAAGTCAATTTCGTTATCACAACGCACGAAATATTCACCAACTCAAAACAATTCAGAGTTCAGCCTGATGATTTACAAATTAACTCACACATACAAAGAATAGTAACTCATGCTCTATCCTCAGTTCCGTAATAAATGCAGAAACAATTAGCGCCCTATTCTGAAGGACATTCAGACCTCTCGAAATATCACGACTCGTCAAAAGGTGTAGTATTTTAGCGACCTTTAACCACCCACCAACATGATTGTATATCAGATGTTATCATAGACAGATCTGCCTTCTTCCAGAATGAATATCCAAGTCTTCAGAATCGTTCCCGTGAGCTCTTTCCTCAAAGTGTCCAATTGACTCCCGCAGCGTTCCGCTATTGTCTGCTTTTTCATTGGCTGAAGGCTATCCCCACTAAAAATGCTTAATTCTTAATTTCTACACATATTATTAGACTTGACCACCTCATAAACTAACTAGCATATTGGAACAATATTTATATTAAAAAACTGTTGTAAGTATTGAGTCACACTCGTATCATTCACAACAATTATAAATAAAGATTTGTTCATAATCAAATATGCTTGTTTTATTGCAAAAGTGTGGTCACATTGAATGGCAACGAATAGTCGTTACAAATTGGTTATGAAATTATTCTTGGCGTCTTGACAAAAGTGTCTTTTGGTTCTCTTTTTAATACTGATGTCCGCTAACCGGCCCAACTGACTACTTTTAAATTAGCAAAGTTTTATAATAGCACCTGGAATCAACATTTAAATAAAGTTACCGCCAAAACAATAAAATTTTCATTAAACGGCTACACAAGTATAACAATATGTGATGCATTCGGTTTGTACTCATTTGCTGTGTAATGGTTAGAATTTGATGTACTGAAAAGCATTTGCGTAATTAAGAAAGATATAAAAGACTTTATGAGTCAATAAATAAAACAGATACAGATGAGTGGCATACAGCATAATAGGTATTGTGTAAGCCTACCGATAGAGATATTGTTTGTTGAAATTATATAAAGCGTTTTAAAGTTGTTAATTAAGAGATTCATTGTGAAATTATCAAAATATCCACGGGTGTACTGCCGGTCTATAGTGTCCAACGGGCACAATATTTCGGCGATCAAACATGTCGCCATCATCAGGTGAACTGACGGACTGAGCTCCTGTGAACGTGCCGGCACGGAGATCCTTACGCATGGCTGCTCAGGGGGAACAGTTCCCCCTGAGCAGCCATAGCATACGGATCTCCGTGCCGGCACGTTCACAGGAGCTCAGTCCGTCAGTTCACCTGATGATGGCGACATGTTTGATCGCCGAAATATTGTGCCCGTTGGACACTATAGACCGGCAGTACACCCGTGGATATTTTGATTATCAAATACGCCGGGAGAAACTCAAGAATCACATTGTGAAATTGTTTAGTTATTGTGAAGTATTGACTTCTGTAGTTTTAAAGACATTGAAAGAGTTGTTGTGTCACTGGATGCACCTCATTTTTTGAGATCGCAAATATATTCCGCTTTGATTTATTACTTGACTGTAAGAAGCCATCTTTCAGCTTGTCTGAAACTACCATTTTTGGTACAGCTGCTGCACAGATTCCTAGCTGTGAGGTGTGCCCATTACCGCCGACTTCGCTGGTCTTTGTACATGGAGTCGTCCATGCCGGTCACCTAGCCGGACCCGCCGTGGAGCGACGCTCCCTGAGCCCTGGACCTGCTCGCATTCAGCTGCACAACAAATTAATCTTACCTCGTACCAATACTATGTGGCCGAATAGCTCGCCTACATACGTGTAAGGTTACACATCTCCTCTTAATGTGCCACATTAGCTCTCTAACTTGGCACATTAAGTCGCACCCAATCTGATATAATGCATAACGAAGTGAGTACACACATAACATAATAAATAGAATGATCTGTTTGAGAGTCAGAACTATAGTGTAAGTATTTTTTGGTGATGTATGAAACGGCATTTATCTCCTAGGATATGTTATAACCTGTTATCAGCATTAAGTTACTAAATCTAGCACAGATTATAAAAATTACGGCATGTTATTACTTGCTGAAATATACATAAATCATATTAGCTGATGGAAATGTTCGAGACAATTCGACTTTTGCTAATTCAAATAACTATTCGCTTTCAGCGATTCTTCTTAGCACTTCACCAACAGGCACACAGCAGGTTATCGTTGTTCCGGCGTGGAAGTTCAGATTGTTTGGAGTACAGCCTCCTCTGCAGAATTTCAGACCCTCTTGGACACGTACTTCGCCAAACTTGGGTGAGTCTGTAGTCACCGTCGGTGCTGAAGGACGATATCTGGCGAAATACGACTGTGGTGTACAGCCCAGTAATCATATGACTCCTGGAATCCACATATATCACCCACTGAACGCCCACCTCAGTTGAATAGCTACATTCACAAACAGGATAGCAAGCAAAAACTAATTTGTAGCGTAGGCAACAAACTTTCGTCAGCTCTCGCTATATGATATTTGTTCGACGCCGTAAATCAACTAACATTTTATCATTTCTCTACAGTTTTACCGCATCTAATTAGAAACTTTAAAACTAATACTACCCAGTCAAGAAATCACCCATTTAACTTTCGTTTTTAACGCAGCAGATAGCTGGATCAAAAATTCAGCAAATGTTCACTCTTATTTGCACCAAAATACGATTTATTCTCTGGACTTTATTGTCATTAACATATTACGAACTTATCCCCATAATTTTACGTACATAAATCTATTCAAACATAACATACATTTAAATAACCAGTAGGGATATCCCCCAAATCTCATTTACAGTAGAACTCATTCCTCTCTTACACAAATAACGAAATTGATTATGTTTTGCTATCCTCCGAGCTCTAAGAGTCGTGCGGCCTATATCGACATTCTCTTCGCACTAAGCTGTATTTCCATACATCTTACACAAGTTCTAGACGGAGCAGAAATAACCCCCCAAAGTTCTTAAGTACTACACATGAAATACACTTATTTACACTCTTACGTTAAAGGAAGTGCCATGTTTCTGTTTTGCAAGGTGCAACTCCGCCACCGTTACCTCTTATAACTTTAATCTCGTCGGTGTGAGTACCTTTCGAATCTCACTTTTCTGCGTTTTTTGAACTGCTCAAATTAGAGCCCTCTCTCCTCGTTCACCGACGGTCTCTTCCGTTTACAGTCATAATTTATAACTTGATCTTTAGATTCGACAAGCAACACACTCTTTCTTCATCAACATCATTTATTTCACTTACAGGAGGTGCATTTTTAATTTCATCCCTGTCTATCATAACTTCCTTTCTTCTTCATATCCTTTGTACAATTGAAATATACCGAGCGAGGTGGCGCAGTGGTTAGCACACTGGACTCGCATTCGGGAGGACGACGGTTCAATCCCGTCTCCAGCCATCCTCATTTAGGTTTTCCGTGATTTCCCTGAATCGTTTCAGGCAAATGCCGGGATGGTTCCTTTGAAAGGGCACGCCCGATTTCCTTTCACATCCTTCCCTTACCCGAGCTTGCGCTCCGTCTCTAATGACCTCGCTGTCGACGGGACGTTAAACAGTAACCACCACCACCACCAATTGAAATATCAGACCAACCCTCAGTCTTATTATCACCGTCAAACAATACGTTAAACATTTCCTTCACTCTTTTTTCTTCTTTTCTCCTTTCAAGACCTCTTGCTACTACATATTTATCCTGTAAACACAAGTGAGGTAGTAACAACTACAATATTACCTGTGATTTCTAGAGCAGTCACTTTCTTCCCTGCAGTACCATTCGGTACTAACATCATCTTCCAAACAAATACTTTCCGCAATATCCACTTCTATTTTCTCTCAATACACTTTTAAGTTGTCTGTAGGCTTTAAATTGCCCTCAGACTCCTTCGTTTCATCATATTCGTAAACATAAAATATACTGTTCCATTTCTCTGAAGTAAATCTGTCAGTAGATGAAACATTCTCACAACTATCTAGAGCACTCTTCTCTTAAACAAATCCTCTCTTATTTCGGCTGAAACACTACAAACATTATCTCAATTAAGTCCATTAACATCCAACGATAATTCATAATCTTCTTCATTCAAAACATTCATTACATACGTCGATACGTTATAAAATTCACCACCAATAACTCCGTCAACCTTTGCCAATACACCATATAAATTGCCGCTATCTCATCGCATCACAGTAAAATCGAATTGCTTCAGATGCGGATCTACCTTTGTCTCCGTTATATTTTCTCTGTGCTCCGACTGCTCCGACATTCTGCATTCTGATCTACTACCTAATACATTACTTTGACATCCATCCTTGCACATAAAAATAATTCATGCTTTCATCAAGAGCCATCGGTTCACTTCCATCAATAGAAATAAATGCACAAGTTTCTTCCTCCGGGATATCTAAAACAGTAGCTTCCACTTTCACAACTTCAGACTAAAAGTCACCTTTACGTCCTTTTAACAATAAATCATCGACTTCGGCGGATATATAATAATAATATTTTTCGCTAATTCATCAGACTGTTACTATGCCGCCTCCAATAGCGTCATACACTTCCGTTGGTACACCACAAATTTCATCACCATGTGACGAGATCACAGCTACGCCGTCTTGACAAACAGCTTCACCTAAATCCTCTGATACAAAGCCATCTGCATTATTTTCTCTTACATTACTGCAATTGTTGCTACTGACTAGTTCCTCACTAGAATTCGTCATACATTCCACCTCCACAAAATTCAGATTCTCCTCGGTCTCTCATCTGGTCACAAAACTTTCCACCAAACATGCATTAATTCCATCATTCACTTCCGTTTCATAAAATAAGTTTTTCAACCGTGTCTCATCCTTATCAAATTTCTCTGCACATTGTACAATATTTCTTGCGCCGTCATTGTGGTTGCGCCGCTTAAAATTATTCCCAATTTTATTCTTATTTGTTATAAACTCCATCTCCAAATTTTTTGGCTGCATTGACGAATTTTAAACGACAATAGAATTTTTTAAATAACTTTTCATTGACAGTTTATTTCGCTATTCTGTACCTGAGATGCGTGAACACTGGTCTCCCAACTTCTTATTCTGTTGCTGCATTTCATGAGCCTCCTGCACCTCGAATCTTCGTTCCCTGTTTTGATTTTCATTATGAAAGCTTCTGTTTACATTTCCCCTTTGATTTTCGTTATGGTGATAATTATTTCGTAATGATCATTACAAGTGTCCAAGTAGACACTGCCCAAAAAACTGGCGTAGTACTGACAGTATCTAGAATTGAGCGTGGTAAAGGTAAAACGGTCTTGCAGGAACATCCAGAAATTAAGAACGCTCTTATCTCCATCGTGAAACAAGTACGAGATCGATGAGCCTCTTACAGAGTTCTTGTGCTTACGTGGCAAATCCCACAGATCTCATTCCGTATCAGATGAGTAGCACTGGCGTAAATCTTTCGTGTTAATAGGTATGTAGGCGAAGTTGTGTTATGTATTACCCATTAACAACCAGATACCAGGAAACACAAACACTTGTGTTGAAACGTTCGCTTAGAAAAATTAATGAATTACTGTGCTGATAAACCTCTTACATTATTTGATTTTCAAACAGCTGAGTGGAACTGAACGTATTCAGACATTTCGCTGTTACCTGTTCTGATCAACACAAAACTGACACACAATATTTTTAGCGCAACGCAATATGACTTTTAATAGTCCCTACAAAAGAATGGCCCTGATTAACAATAACCTATACCTTTCACAAATCACTTACGTCACAAAAATCTTCGTTACTCAAACTACTGCAATACAGCGAGCCCCATTACTGCCAGCTAAATAAAATATTCAAACTACTGAAGGCACTAACTACTGATAGGCATAGTTAGCAAATGAAAGATTTTGATAGAGAACAAACAGTGTATGTAGATTAATTGTGTTCAAAAGTCATAATATCTATATCAGTCCATGATATCCAATATTACAAATTTACTGTCTCTGTCCAGATCATCCGCTCTCAAAACTCCGCCATCTCACTCCCCACATCCATCACTGCTGGCGGCTCACCTCCAACTGCGCAACGCTACGCGCTGTTAACAGCCAACTGCCCAACACTACAATAGCAAATTCCAACAATGCCACCCAGCCATAGACTGCACACAGCACAGCCAGTGATTTTCATACAGAGCGCTAGGTGGCGGTGGCATTACCAGTATAAGAAACTAAACAGCCTACTTACAGTATCGAGGACATTCGCAAGCTGCGACATGCGTGTTCGAAGGACCATTGCATCAAACTTTGAAGATATCGTCAAATACAGACACTGCACTAATGTATTTCATTCCCAAAGCAAGGAAAGCATTATGGGAAGCAGACAGTGGGACATATGGAAGTCTGGTTCTCTCCGTGAAGATTGGTCGGGTAGCCAGCCTAAGCCGTTACGGCGACCGCTCACTTAAGCGGAAAAGTTTGGTTCGTGCCCCATTCCGGCAAAATTTTTCATTTGCTTCTAGTAAATTGTATAGCTAAGGTGTTGCTTTATTCGCAATTTGCGAATACATTCCACAATTTAATACAGCTATCAATCCTCAGCAGTGTCTGCACCTTCGAACATACATCATGTCCGAAGGAACATTATACCAAACTTTGCAGACACTTTGCTAATATATTTCATACCAAAAACAAGGCAGTCCGACGAGAAAACTAAATAGTATGGGAAACAGACGCTGGGGCATATGGAAGTTTCGGTTTGTGCAAGGAGCGTGCTCGGTTAGCTTAAGCCGTTAAGGCGTTCGCTCACTTAAGCAGATTCGAGCAAGAGTCCGGCACAAATTTTCATTTTTTATCAGTAAATTGTATACTTTGGTGTTACGTTCTCGCAAATTACGAACACATTTCATGATTAAATTAGATAGCTTGAGAAAGAGACTACTGAAACTTCCTGGCAGATTAAAACTGTGTGCCCGACCGAGACTCGAACTCGGGACCTTTGCCTTTCGTGGGCAAGTGTTCTACCATCCGAGCCACCACAGCACGACTCACGGCCGGTACAGACAGCTTTACTTCTGCCAGTATCTCGTCTCCTACCTTCCAAACTTTACAGAAGCTCTTCTGCGAACCTTGCAGAACTAGCACTCCTGAAACAAAGGATATAGCGGAGACATGGCTTAGCCACAGCCTGGGGGATATTTCCAGAATGAGATTTTAACTCTGCAGCGGAGTGTGCGCTGATATGAAACTCCGCTGCAGAGTGAAAATCTCATTCTGGAAAGAGACTACTGTTTCACTTCCACCTCTCAATACGATCGTCATCGTCAACATTATCCATTGAGGTTAAATACAAATCAGTCTCATCTGTACATTCAGTATGAAATGGCGTACATTCTATCCACTCCGAAAAATAGACTTTATTTATTTTTATTTATTTATTTTCTTTTATTTCTACTGAACGCCACTGACATTATCTGGGTCAGACAAATACTTTCAACTACGACAAAAACAGAGTAATGTATTACCACCAGGTTAAATTTTGTTCTAGATTATCAGAAACCGCTTTTTCATGACATACTTCTACTTCACTCACAGAATTTAATGTGTAATCTCTACCAGAAGCGGACGTTAGTTTTAATAATCGGAAGGGTGACCACAGCAATGTTACTATGCTGAGCAACGTTCGAATTTCGACTCTCTCCTTTATTCGACGGGGACAGTGCTCTTTCAGCCCTTGTAGCACCTACAATTAATAGATGGTAATACGACAGTTGTACTGTTCTGCTAAAATACCGGTGACACTGAAACTGACATTTTGCAGTTAAGTGCAACTTTCAATTGCTTGATACGCAGCGTTTATAAGACAAGAAAACTTGGTGTACAGTGATTAAAAGGTAACTCTGTAACTTCGGACCTGTATTATAACAACTTTTCAGTTTGTGCACGCATGACAAAACAAACTACACTGTTGGAGTTTTCTAGTCTTTCAGCACTTGTATTGCACGTCTGAATGGCTCTAAAGATCTCACGAGTTCTTCTGCGGTGTTTTTGTCGTAACCGGGTGGTTTCTCAGTGACGCCTACATCATGAAGCATTTCATTGAATTTACCCTACTGCCTATCTACAGACTGCAGTATTGAGAACACGGTGTTCCACCTAG
This sequence comes from Schistocerca gregaria, assembly GCF_023897955.1. NCBI lineage: Eukaryota > Metazoa > Arthropoda > Insecta > Orthoptera > Acrididae > Schistocerca > Schistocerca gregaria. The sequence continues at coordinate 522,511,535 of NC_064922.1, read as the reverse complement.
TCTCCGTTTCTTGTTTCAAGCTTATTTGTAACGAATTAATGTCGCTAGTTTTCTTCATGAAACGGACACTATCTCCGACAGCGTAAGTCATGAAATAAACCACGGAAACATCATTTTTAAAATAATTGTCATTGAAAATGTGTGTCACACTGTATTCAAAACATGCGCAGTGCATGCATATTACTGAGACGATCGTAACACCTTGCATTTACTAGCACCTCGGTCTGTAACAAATACTATCTTGCTAAAAAGCCGGGATTTACTTCTGAGTTAAACAAAGTTTCTTCAATGCATTTCTTAACAAATTCCTCCTATTTTTTTTTTACGGATACGGTATTTCGCAGTACCTAATCTTCATAAATGAAGAATATAATACACATGTTTTTCGATATGTTTAGCTCCATACATTCGCGCACATTCAACATGTATTCACGTCCAAAGCGTGGGTAATGCTAGACATCATACACCCTAGTATTTCATCGACTTCTCTTTCGGTATTTCGTGCCACTTTCAACGAATGAGGCGAAGTATTGGAGACATTTACATGCACCAATTCTGTACCGGCATTTACAAGCCGCCGAAATAAAGCGCGAAACTCTACAACTGATGTTAATGTAAATCGACAAATGTCTCTGACACATATTTCTGCGGCCTTTTGAAGTACTGCAGCTGCGGTGAAAGTTGCAATGTTTGAGAATTTACACGTTGCCGTGTTCTTCAAACATGTGCTTTCGACATGTGGTGGCAGATCTTTAAGACAGGAGAGCGCATCATTTGCAGCCACGAACGACATACCTATACGTCACCAACGAAAATCTCCCCAATATAATGTTACGACCACCATCTTTCGCACTCAGGATATGTTCTTTCGAATCAAGTTTCCCTTTTACACCCTCCATCTCACGTCAGGACCCCACAGTGGACGACTGGGAGACGCTCTAGTAACTGACATAGAGTGTCCGGAACTTCGAGCATGAAATGCTCGAATGAGCTTCAAGGAAGTTCAGTGCGGCTGCTCCCCTAGTCATAGAAGGCCGTACTGACATCTGACGGACCTACTCGGAACTACATGCACCGAGCATTTTGAGCGGGCGAAACGTCAGATGCAGGTCTCTAGCTTCCGTATGACCTACATGTAATACCTCTTCAACATGTTCTTCAGTACTCTTATTTCCCTCGTCTGCTTCTCTCATTTCAATTGTTGTTAACCCTCATACTCTAAATCTACCTTTTTGTAACTTTTAGTAATCATACTGTAGTATTTCTCACGAACAAATGTAAACTGTGTTTACTTTTTCTTTCTCTTTAAGACAGGGCCTCATGGCCCTGATCTTACCATGTTAAATATATCAATAAATAATAAAGAAAATGAAAAAAATACTTCTTCGACTGGCTCGTCAACATCAGTCATAATGTTGAGACCTTTAGAAGGTGGAGTAATAAAAGAGACAGAGAAGATCAGACGAACAGTAGCACATTTATTCATGGGTTTATTTAGTCTACGCGAGAGGCTTAAGATGATGCCCAAAAAATGTCACTGCCAGGCGCTACAAGAGAGACGTTGTGCATCACGAAGTGGATAACTATGGAAACTCCGAGAGACATATGTTCCATGAAGTGTAGCGCAAAAAATTCTTCCTCCCATGTACATCTCGTAAGGCGAACAAATCAGAGAAACTATATCTTTACTCTTGCCATGCGTCTTTAGTGAATGTAGCAGTGAAATGGGGAAAATGTACCGGAAGTACCAGAAGTACCCTCTGTCACAGACCGTAAGATGGCTCGGGCAGAGTAAATGTTGGTGTACGGCTGTGCAAATGAAAGAAACATGTAGATATTATTATTATGGGAAGGGAAGTGGAAACAGATTGTGACATGACAGATACGATATTGAGAGTAGAATTTAAAATAGTACTAAAAGACGCTATTTGAAACAACACGAGGTTTCCTTGGAAGTATTAAGGTCTTTGGGAGAATGTAGAATGACAAACTGTTTCATCAAGTGCGCAAGATATACGAGACAAGTGAAATACCTTCAGACTTCAGGAATAATGTAATAATTACAAAGAAAGGAGGTATTGACAGGTGTCACTACTACCGAACCCTCAGTTTAATAAATCAAATTGCAAAATACCAGTACGAAATATTTGCAAAAGAATGATCAGAATGACAGAAATGCAGCAAGATGTGAGGCAATATTAGCCCTACGACTTATCTTAGTAGATAGACTAGAAAGGTAAAAACAGGTTTATATAATTTGTGGAGTTAGAGAAACGTTTTGACAGTGTTGACCAGTATACACTGTTTGAAATTCTGAAGGTAGCAGTGATAAAACACAGGGGATAAAGTTTACCTGAAACCTGAACCGAACCCACATTGCAATTACAAGAGCCGAAGGACCTGACAAAGGAGCCAGTAGTTGAGAAAGGGTGACAGAATGTTGCAGCCTATTCTCAATATTATTCAGACTATTACAAAAAGCAGTAATAGAAATAAAGGAAGAATTTGTAAAGGAAACTGAAATTCATGGAGAATACAAACTGTAAGTTTTACCGATGACATTTCACTTCTTTCTGAGAGTGCAAAGGGCTCCGAGGATCAGTTGAATGGAATGGATAGTCCCTTTGAAAGAGTTTATAAGATGGACTTCAAGAAACTGAAACAATGGAACGTAGATGAATCAACTGAGCTGAAGTCAAAGATATTAGATTAGGAAGTAAGGAAGTACAAGTAACAGATGAGTTTCGCTATTTGGGCAACAAAATAACTGATAGTAGCGGCAGTAGAGAGAATATAAAACGCAAACTGTGAAGAGTAAAAAAAGAGTTTCTGAAGGAGACAGATTTGTTAACATTGAATATGAATTTAAGTGTTAGGGAGGTATTTATCCAGAGTGTAGCCTTATCTATGAGTGAAACGTGGACGATAAGAAGTTCAGACTAAAACGGAATATATACTTTTGAAACCTGGTGATACAGAAGAATTCTCAACAATAGGCTGGCAGATTGGTTAATGATGAGATGGTTAGTCAAAATGAAGAAATCAAAGACAAACCGTGACTAAACGAAAGAAAAGGGTGTTTGGATACATCCTGAGGTAGCATTTTAGTACAACGAGAGGAAGTGTGTGTGTGTGTGTGTGTGTGTGTGTGTGTGTGTGTGTGTGTGTGTGTGTGTGTGTGTGGAGGGGGGATTAAAGGTTGTAAAGAGAGGCTTAGGCTTGACTACAGTAACCAGGTTTAAATTATGAATTTAGGTACTATTAGATATGCAGAGATGAGGAAGTTACACAAGACAGACCACACCAACAACAGTGGGCACATATTCTGAAAATATTGCGGTTGATTTGATTATACGTTTCATCTTAAGCAACAAAGAAGTATGTTACGGTTAGTCAAAAGAGGAAACGGGAAATGTGCAGATGATGTTGTAAAGGTAGCAAACAATTTTTCCACCTTTCGATGTTTCGCTGCAGCGGACATCCTTATGCTGTATGTCTCCTTCGTAGAGAGTGAATCTGTGAGATCTCTTGCAACTGAAGCTCCAGTTGGTTTTGTTCTTTCTGTGATCATTAGCCGCGCGGGACTAGCCGAGCGGTCTGGGCGCTGCAGTCATGGACTGTGCGGCTGCTCCCAGCGGAGGTTCGAGTCCTCCCTCGGGCATGGGTGTGTGTTTGTCCTTAGGATAATTTAGGTTAAGTAGTTTGTAAGCTTAGGGACTGATGACCTTGGAAGTTAAGTCCCATAAGATTTCGCACAAATTTGAATTTGAAATTTTCAAAGGGACCAGCGACGACTGAAGACAATCGTTCAATGTGACAGAAGTGCAACCCTTCCGCAGATTGCTGCTGATTTCAATGCTGAGCCATCAACAAGTGTCAGTTTGCGATTCATTTAACGAAACACCGTTAATATGGGCTTTCGGAGCCGAAGGCCCACTCGTATACCCTTGATAATGTACGACGCAAGTCATTCCGCCTCGACTGGGACCGTCAACACCGACATTATATTGCTGATGACTGGAAACATGTCGCCTGAACGGGCGAGTCTTGTTTTGAAATTTAACGAGTTGATGGTCATTTACAGGTATGGAGACAACTTCATGAATCCAAGGACCCTGCATATCAGCAGCGGACTGTTCAAGCAGCTGGAGGCTCTGTAATGGTGTGGGACATGTGCAGATGGAGTGATATGGGACCCCAGATACGTCTAGATGCGTCTCTGACAGGTGGCACGTCGGTAAGCATCCTGTCTGATAACCTGCATCCATTCATGTCCACTGTGCATTCTGACGGACTTGGGCATTTCCAGCAGGGCAATGCGATACCTCAAAAGTCCAGAATTGCTACAGAGTGGCTACAGGAACACTGTTCTGAGTTTAAACGCTACCGTTGGCCACCAAATTCTCCAGACATGAACATTATTGAACATACCCGAGATTCCTTGCGACGTGCTGTTCATAAGAGACCTCCACCCCTAGTACTCACGGATTTGTGGACAACTCTGCAGGATTCATGGTATCAATCCCCTCCAGCACTACTGCAGACATTAGTAGCATTCATGCTCGTGGGGACCCTACATGATATTAGACAGGTGCATTAGTTTCTTTGGCTGTTCAGTGTATAATGTGTGTAGTGGTGACATGGTCCCCAAGGATAGGAGCGTACTTGGGTTGATACACTGTGCCTTCCAAAATGGCGAGATCACCCTGGGAAAGTCACGAAAACATTCTCCAGACAATAATACTCCTCCTCTGGGGTGGACCATTACGAAGATCGTAGCAGGCCCACACACGGCTATGGCCATCTGTCCGATGGATTAATCTGAAAATGCCACGTGTAGGAACTCAGTGGACGTCCAGTGGCTCTGGTTCTCCATTGCCACAATTATTCCACTGATTTTCCACGTCCCCATGACATATTTTATGTACCTTTTATGCCAACTCTCATCTGTGGCTGGTTACTGAGCTCTGACGTCTAACAGAGGCGGTGGTCACATTAATGTGATTCGAGCGTATATCTCTTATGCTTATTTATTGTGATGACTAAACTAACGAAGAATGACTGAATTTATCATGCTAACAAAACATAAAAGTCTCTTTTAATAAGACAAAAATCCCAAATAACCACGAATTAGCGGCATAATGCGTAGTTTAGGATTCTAAGCGGTCTGGGCCCTCATTCAGCCCTAAATCATACTCAATTAGCGTTACAGAAGTGTGCAAGTATAGAAGTAGGGGTATAAACATAACAAAACCCAGTGAACAAATCAATCAGTGCCACCATTAAGTCAATACAATTGACAGAAGCAGAAAAAGATCGTATTTACAAGTTTGCAATTCAGAATGTTTTTCGCCTTTATATCTACAGAATAAAGAATTAACTTAACGATTGAACATATGGGGCAGATGTCTTAGGATCTGTTTACTGATTGTCGATCTGCCCGGCAGTGGCTCTTTCACAGCCTACAGCTAGATTAGAACCGAAAAGTAACCTCTCGTCTACATGAAAGGTGAAAACCTTACCGATAAGCTAGCATACAAATGTGACAAACAGCGCTCCCTTGTTGTTCCTGTGATAGCTAAGACGGAGAGTTCCTAAAATAAATGGCGAACTGAGCTGCAGTTTCTGTTGGAACGAATCTCCTGGACTCAAAACCATAAATTTGCTACGTCTATGTCACTTCATGAACGATGGACTTTGACGCTGGTGGGGAGGCTTGCGTGCGTCAGCGATAGAGATAGCCGTACCGTAGGTGCAACCATAATGGAAGACTCTCTGTTGAGTGGCCATACAAACGTGTGGTTCTTAAAGAAGAGCCTTTTCAGTAGTTGCAGGGGCAGAGTCTGCATGATTGACTGATCTAGCCTTTAATTACCGAAAACGGCCTTGCTGTGCTGGTAATGCGAAGGGCTAAAACCAAAGGGAAACTACAACCTTAATTTTTCGCGAGGACATGCAGCTTTATTTTATGGTTAAATGATGATGGCGCCTCTTGGATAAAACATTCCGGAGGTAAAATAGTCGCCCATTTGGATCTCCAGGCGGCGACTACTGAGGAGGACGTCGTTATCAGGAGAAAGTAAACTGGCATTGTCCGTATCGGAACGTGGAATGTCAATAGCTCCTCAGATGGCGGAAAGATTGAAGAAATGTGTTATCAGATAAAAGAATTCATTGAGATAGTGAGGGGAGACGAAAATTTAATAGTCATCAGGGACTGCAATTCGAGAATAGGAAAAGGTTAATATGAACAGGGGGTAAGGAATGAAAGAGGAAGCCGCCGCGTAGAATTTTTGCACAGAGCATAACTTAATCAAAGCTAACATCTACATCTACATGACTACTCTGCAATTCACATTTAAGTGCTTGGCAGAGGGTTCATCGAACCACAATCATACTATCTCTCAACTATTCCACTCCCGAACAGCGAGCGGGAAAAACGAACACCTAAACCTTTCTGTTCGAGCTCTGATTTCTCTTATTTTATTTTGATGATCATTCCTACCTATGTAGGTTGGGCTCAACAAAATATTTTCGCATTCGGAAGAGAAAGTTGGTGACTGAAATTTCGTAAAAAGATCTCGCCGCAACGAAAAACGTCTATGCTGTAATGACTTCCATCCCAACTCGTGTATCATATCTGCCACACTCTCTCCCCTATAACGCGATAATACAAAACGAGCTGCCCTTCTTTGCACCCTCTCGATGTCCTCCGTCAATCCCACCTGGTAAGGATCCCACACCGCGCAGCAATATTCTAACAGAGGACGAACGAGTGTAGTGTAAGCTGTCTCTTTAGTGGACTTCTTGCATCTTCTAAGTGTCCTGCCAATGAAACGCAACCTTTGGCTCGCCTTCCGGACAATATTATCTATGTGGTCCTTCCAACTGAAGTTGTTCGTAATTTTAACACCCAGGTACTTAGTTGAATTGACAGCCTTGAGAATTGTACTATTTATCGAGTAATCGAATACCAACGGATTTCTTTTGGAACTCATGTGGATCATCTCACACTTTTCGTTATTTAGCGTCAACTGCCACCTGACACACCATACAGCAATCTTTTCTAAATCGCTTTGCAGCTGATACTGGTCTTCGGATGACATTACTAGACGGTAAATTACAGCATCATCTGCGAACAACCTAAGAGAACTGCTCAGATTGTCACCCAGGTCATTTACATAGATCAGGAACAGTAGAGGTCCCAGGACGCTTCCCTGGGGAACACCTGATATCACTTCAGATTTACTCGATGATTTGCCGTCTATTACTACGAACTGCGACCTTCCTGACAGGTAATCACGAATCCAGTCGCACAACTGAGACGATACCCCAAAGCTCCGCAGCTTGATTAGAAGTCGCTTGTGAGGAACGGTGTCAAAAGCTTTCCGGAAATCTAGAAATACGGAATCAACTTGAGATCCCCTGTCGATAGCGGCCATTACTTCGTGCGAATAAAGAGCTAGCTGCGTTGCACAAGAGCGATGTTTTCTGAAGCCATGCTGATTACGTGTCAATAGATCGTTCCCTTCGAGGTGATTCATAATGTTTGAATACAGTATATGCTCCAAAACCCTACTGCAAACCGACGTCAATGATATAGGTCTGTAGTTAAATGGATTACTCCTACTACCCTTCTTGAACACTGGTGCGACCTGCGCAATTTTCCAATCTGTAGGTACAGATCTATCGGTGAGCGAGCGGTTGTATATGAGTGCTAAGTAGGGAGCTATAGTATCAGCGTAATCTGAAAGGAACCTAATCGGTATACAATCTGGACCTGAAGACTTGCCCGTATCAAGCGATTTGAGTTGCTTCGCAACCCCTAAGGTATCTACTTCTAAGAAACTCATGCTAGCAGATGTTTGTGTTTCAAATTCTGGAATATTCCATTTGTCTTCCCTGGTGAAGGAATTTCGGAAAACTGCGTTCAATAACTCCGCTTTAGCGGCACAGTCGTCGATAACAGTACCATCGGCACTGCGCAGCGAAGGTATTGACTGCGTCTTGCCGCTTGTGTACTTCTTCGGATTTTCTACCAAATTTCGAGACAATGTTTCCTTGTGGAACCTATTAAAGGCATCTGGTTTAAGAATCATAAACATTTGGTTTAAGAATCATAAAAGAAGGTCGTATACGTTGAAGGTTTCAGATGGATCATATAATGGCAAGACAGATTTAGGAACCAGGTTTTACACTGTAAGACATTTCCAGGGGCAGATGTGGAGTCTGACCACAATTTATTGGTGATGAACTGTAGACCAAAACTGAAAAATCTGCAAAAAAGTAGAAGTTTAAGGGAATGGTACATGATTAAACTGAAAGAACCGGAGGTTGTGGAGAGTTTCAGAGAGAGCATTAGGGAACAGTTGAAATGGATGGGGGAAAGAAATACAGTAGAAGAAGACTGGGTAGCTTTGAGAGATGAAATAGTGAAGGCAGCAGACCATCAAGTATGTAAAACTGACCCTACGACTTATCTTAGAAGATAGATAAGGGAAAGGCAAACCTACGTTTCTAGCATTTGTAGACTTAAAAAAAAGCTTTTGACAATGTTGACTGGGATGTTGTTGTTGTTGTTGTGGTCTTCAGTCCTGAAACTGGTTTGATGCAGCTCTCCATGCTACTCTATCCTGTGCAACCTTCTTCATCTCCCAGTACCTACTGCAACCTACATCCTTCTGAATCTGCTTAGTGTAGTCATCTCTTGGTCTCCCTCTACGATTTTTACCCTCCACACTGCCCTCCAATACTAAATTGGTGATCCCTTGATGTCTCAGAACATGTCCTACCAACCGATCCCTTCTTCTGGTCAAGTTGTGCCACAAACTTCTCTTCTCCCCAATCCGATTCAATACTTCCTCATTAGTTATGTGATCTACCCATCTAATCTTCAGCATTCTTCTGTAGCCCCACATTTCGAAAGCTTCTACTCTCTTCTTGTCCAAACTATTTATCGTCCATGATTCACTTCAATACATGGCTACACTCCATACAAATACTTTCAGAAATGACTTCCTGACACTTAAATCTATACTCAATGTTAACAAACTTCTCTTCTTCAGAAACGCTTTCTTTGCCATTGCCAGTCTACATTTTATATCCTCTCTACTTCGACTATCATCAGTTATTTTGCTCCCCAAATAGGAAAACTCTTTTATTACTTTAAGTGTCTCATTTCCTAATCTAATTCCCTCAGCATCACCCGACTTAATTAGACTACATTCCATTATCCTCGTTTTGCTTTTGTTGATGTTCATCTTATATACTCCTGTCAAGACACTGTCCATTCCATTCAACTGCTCTTCCAAGTCCTTTGCTGTCTCTGACAGCATTACGATGTCATCGGCGAACCTCAAAGTTTTTATTTCTTCTCCATGGACTTTAATACTGCTTGCTCAATATACAGATTGAATAACATCGGGGATAGACTACAGCCCTGTCGCACTCCCTTCCCAATCACTGTTTCCCTTTCATGTCCCTCGACTCTTATAACTACCATCTGGTTTCTGTACAAATTGTAAATAGCCTTTCGCTCCCTGTATTTTACCCCTGCCACCTCCAGAATTTGAAAGAGAGTATTCCAGTCAACATTGTCAAAAGCTTTCTCTAAGTCTACAAATGCTAGAAACGTAGGTTTGCCCTTCCTTAATCTAGCTTCTAAGATAAGTCGTAGGGTCAGTAGACTGGGATATTGTCTTTCTAATTCTGAAGGTGGCAGGGGTCAAATACAGTGAACGAAAGGCTGTTTACAATTCGTACAGAAACCACATGGCAGTTTTAAGAGTCGAGGAACATGAAAGAGAAGAACATGAATGGAGTGAGACAAGGTTGTACCTATCCCCGATGTAATTCAATCAGTATATTGAGCAATCAGTAAAGGAAACAAAAGGAAAATCTGAGGTAGAAATTAAAATCCGTGGAGAAGAAATAAAAACTTTGAGGTTTGCCGATGAAATTGTAATTCTGTCAGAGACAGCAAAGGACCTGGAAGAGCAGTTGAACGGAATGAACAGTGAGTTGAAAGGAGGATATAAGATGCACATCAACAAAAGCAAAACGGGGATAAAGGAATGTAGTCGAATTAAATCAGGTGATGCCGAGGGAATCAGATTACGAAATGAGACACTTAAAGTAGTAAATATTAGATGAGGTTTCCTAGTTGGGGAGCAAAAGAACTTATGGTAATCGAAGTAGAGAGGATATAAAATGTAGACTAACAATAGCAAGGAAAGCGTTTCTGTAGAAGAGAAATTTCTTTACATCGAGTATAGATTGAAATGTCAGGAAGTCTTTTCTGAAAGTATTTGTATGGAGTAAAGACATGTATGGAAGTGAAACACTGACGATAAATAGTTTAGAAAAGAAGAGAATAGAGGCTTTCGAAATTTGATGCTACATAAGAGTACTGTATATTAGATGGATATATCATGTAACTAATGAGGAGGTACTGAATAGAATTAGGGAGAAGAGAAATTTGTGACACAACTTCACTAGAAGAAGAAAGGTTTTTTCCAAGCATATGGTATTATAGTGAGTGTTATTTACTCATAATGTTAATCCAGTGAATGAGTTTTTTACTTTGCAGTTCACTTAAGGCAGGAAATCAAAACTACGTTTGACAGCTACAGAAGAGGAGAACCGCCGAAATATTTTTCCTTGTTCTTTACTAATGAAGTCTAGACAGCGTTTTAGGCCCAAATCATAGTTACAGAAATGCAAATAAAACTCATTCAGCTATGCTAGGTATTTCTGCTCACAGTCAGTGCAGTGTCTTTAAAGGGTGAGGTTGCTCGGTTTTGGCCAGCTAAAGAAACACATTAGTTGAGCAAACGTAGTCTACCTGTCGCTTGTCTGATAGAGAACTGGAAGTATTGTAGAATACGTTTGGCAACTATGTGACCATAGATTTACTTCGTGGTTTGGTTCCGCATATTCTTCTTAAATTCACTGGACATTATCGTCAGACTGAACACTCCGCATGATTCACACTTAAGAGATGACCCAGAGGAAGCAAATATATCGTTTTGACAGGAGGTTCGTTCCAGCAGAAAGTGCAGCTCAATTTGTCGTTTACGTTGCGAATTCTCCGTCTTAGTTATCATTGGAACAGTAGGGAAGCGCTATTTGACGAAGTTGTATGCTAACGTAGCGGTTATAATCTAGCTCTAGACTCAAGACCTCTGCCTCTTCTGTGAAATAGACATTAGCAAGCAGGTCGCCAGTCAGTAAAGAAACCTAAGTCAACTTCTCCGCATTGGTTTGTCGCTACCTGGATTCTGTACACTGTAGATCAAAACGCTTTCACATCCCAAACTGTAAACATGTTAATATCTGATTTTTCTGCTTCCATCATTTGAATTGACTTAATGGTGGCACTGAGTGATTCGTTAACTGGATTTTGTTATGTTTCTACTCCTACTTCTACACCTGCATACTTTTGTGGTAGTCCTGTAACGTTACTTCAGTATGACTGTGGATTGAATATAGACACGGACCGTTTAGAAGCCGAAAGCGCATATTATCCTGTTAATTCGTGATAGTTTGGGATGCTTTATTTGATTAAAAATGACCTATTTCATAACTTTGTCTTGATAAGTTGTAATTCCTTTGTACTATTATAATGTATATTCAATAGTCTTTTCTCGTTAATTTACTGAACACAGCAGATAAACATAGGAGGTAAATAAATAAGAAGCATGATAGTCTCCTACATTATCTCCAACACACAATGTTAGGATAGTTTCTCGACTTGACGCCTATAGGCAGTATGTTGGTAGCGCTTCGTCTTCTTGCATATTATGTTGTGGTAACAGACAGTAAAGCTGTGAAGTTTGCCATAACGATAAGGTGAAAGGTCTCGTGAATTCTGGCACAGATTGCATATATCTTCTGTCCCGGTACATAGGGAAATTCCGACAACACAGTACCGTAGCATGCCACTAGAGAACTGAAACAAAATGGTGTTGCCCTGTCGGTGAAGCGCGTTACCATGTAGATATTAGTTTTCTACGTATTATGAATCGCAACAACGCTGTAACACACTGTGTTAGTGGAAACCTATGACAACAATGCACAATCATATGACCAGACTCTTCCAGTGTAGTCAAACAAGACGAAGAATAAAGTGATCCCTCTGTAAAGAACTGTCCATCACAAGAGACTTGGAGGCCTGGTGCAGGGGAATAGACGTATCACGACGTAACACCGAAAAATATTATGTGTAGCTATGTCGGTTTCAGCACACAGTTGAAGATCTCTCCACTAGTTGGCTACCATAAAATCTTGGATGGCGGTAGTGGTAAATTAAAAAACTGAAAATGGCGAGATATTAGAAACCTGAGGTGGTGTTGCCAATAAATTTAAAAATGATCATTACTGTGAGGCAAGACGGCTGAAATATGTGTAACATGTCATTGACAATATTTAAAAATACAAGATGGCACTTGTGGACAACTGAAAAAAGGTAATGGCATTATGTGGGTATTTTTTTTAAAAGCCAGATGCTATTGACGGGAAATTAAACAATTTAAGATGAGAATGGTTTGAGGCTTAAGAAAAAATAATTGGTATCCATTAAAACGCATTCACCAATTACGTGTCTCGTATTTTAGCGATGATTAAAGTGATACAGCCAATCACGATATAGCCCCAGAGCAGCCACTTTTGATTTTGGATATTGCATCAATGATTATAGGCAATATGTGTTGGATATCGAAGTTAAAACAAGTATGTAATTTGTATATCAATCAAAGTAGCACATAGTTTTTGCAATTAAAAAACGTAAATAAGTTTTATCATTGTAGGATGATAAATAGTTTATTCTCTCAGGTAAAGTGAATACATTAGCTTGGGATAACTAAACACATTAGCTTGGGTTCACTATTGTATGTAAAATTATGGTTGTTTTTATTATGAGTCTGAGTCAATAATGTCTCAAACCTTTTTTCCTCAGGATGACCAGATGAGAATCGAATCAGGCGTGACTCTAGCCATTCAGCTATGGAGGTAGACGATTTTATTGCGTAAGTCTGATAATGTAAAATTGTGATGGTGACTGATTTTATTGTATGTGTGGAAAAATGTAAAAACAATAAATCTGATTTCATTTTATATGTGTGAAAAATGTAAAAACACTGAAGTGTAGAATTTTAACTCCGAAAATTCCTATTACAGCGCATTTAATAGGCTATGCTGAACAGTTTATAAAAATGTGCACAATCGACCAAGGAGGTATCCAACTTTTGTAAGAGTGTCGTCTTTTTTATACCTAGCAACTTAATCTCTGAATTGTTCGAGTGTATGTAAATGTGCACATTCAACCAAGTGTGCATATAGCTTTCTTTGTAATGTAATTTTTGACAATATGTTTCATCTCTAGAGTGTTTTTGTTTCTTATTTATGGATTCTTCCGTCGGTTCTTGATAGAACAATTCAGTATTGAGGATTGAATAACACTTAGGCCGATTTTGTTCTACTGATTTTTATTTGTATGAACTAGTTTTCAGCTTATTAGTTCATCTTCAGATAACTACTGACTATTGTTTACAAGGAGCTTGTGCTGTTACGAACCAAACATTCTGAACTAAGATACAACGCACTTACATACGATCTTTAGTTGTGGTATTGTCTTTGGAATTGTGAACGGGTCTTTTGACTTTTTGTTCTGTTAAACTGTTCCTTAACACAAAAAATCACATCTTATGGTTTGCCAGTACCATATATGACAACAATTAGAATTATTTAGGTTACATATTATTACAAATTTACAAATGGTTTGGTATTTGTTGTGAACAGTTGCACTGGACGTGCAACGATCGTTGGTTAAACGTCATACAAAAAATTGTCACACACAATAAATAAAATTCAGGCTATAACTTCCAACAAATATAGCCTATGAAAGCTACATCATAAAATAAGTTTAAAATACGTAAGAAAAACGCTGGATGATGGCAATAGTGCTGAAACAGGCCTGTCGTGATTAAATAAACCTCTCAAAATAGAAGCAGCTTTTTGGACTTAATTCATAATGTCTGTACACGACTTATATCGAGCTGTGGGCCCATTGGAAACAAACAAACAAAAAAAAAAGAACATTTCGAAGTCCAAGATGGCCGATAGTGAAAAATTGAAAAATCTGAGGTGGCAAATGGCGAGAAATTTAAAAATCCAAGATAAAGTTGAGCGGAGAAATTAAAATATATGCAATACCTTGTTGGGATAAATTTTCAATTTGCAACATGGAATAGGCAGGAAATTTAAAAATCCGATGTTGCAATGGTGGGAAGAGTAAAAATGAAAGACGGGACGGTAGAAAATATATTAGCTTCCACTGGAAATAAAACAGACCAATATAGCACTTAAAAATAGAACACGGCTACCGTGGAATTTTTTAAACAAGCATTAACTAGAAATAGATACTAACAGTGCAGTAATTTTTTTACCTACAATATAATATCTAGTCAATACATCTAGTCCACCGCGGTCTGAAGTATCTAAATTTTCTATGTCATATGAAAAAATGGCAATACTACAACATTTTAAAAAAAAATACATGAAACACATACCCCAGCAGAAACAAACTGCCCTTCATATTAGCGTAAAACTGTAACTAATTGTAATTTATCTTATAATCAAACTATAAGAAGTTGGGCTAGTTACTGCTAAACTGTAACATCTAAACTTCCAGCAGATTTTTTTCCATTAGTTGCTGGAAATGAAAATTGTCCAATTCCTTGGCCCAGTCTGTTGGAAATGCTATTACGCTTACTTGTTTTTTCTTAAGACATGTGCAACCTCAGTACAGTTTTAGATTTTAGAGCAATGGTTCATGCTTATTTTGTATACACATCAGTTAACGTTGATAAATATCTAAAACTTGAATTGTAGTTACCTGTACAGTAAGAGACTATGAAAATCAAATCAGCTTGATGAGGTAATCAATTTCTTTTGTGGTAATTGCTCTCCTCTAATGTTCCTTCCATGCTGAACAATGCAGTTCTTCATCTATTGCAGTTTTTGTGGTGGACCGAAGTCGCCTTAGATATACCGCTGCGCGCATCAGCTTTCAACTCCTGTATATCATTTTCAACATGAGAAAGTCGCCGCCCTATGGGTTCCACCAGTGCTCAAACTCATTCAAAAATTCCACTTAATCAAAGCAACAGCGAAAACGTTGCAACTGTGCCAAGCCCTTCCACGTTACTTCTGCAGCCGCCTAATCGCCATGGATGAGTGCTGGGTGCGTCAGTATGGCAACGAGATCAAGAAGAAAAGCAAGCAATGTAAACATGTGGGCCGGCCGGAGTGGCCATGCAGTTCTAGCCGCTACAGTCTGGAGCCGGGGGACCGCTACGATCGCAGGTTCGAATCCTGCCTCGGGAATGGATGTGTGTGAAGTCCTTAGGTTAGTTAGGTTTAATTATTTCTAAGTTCTAGGCAACTGATGACCTCAGAAGTGAAGTCGCATAGTGCTCAGAGCCATTTGAACCATTTTAAGCATGTGGATTTACCACTTTCCAAAATGGTGAAAACCCGATCATCATCTGGCATGTTGGTGTTTCTTTGGCCTGGAATGGTGTGGTACTAACAGATTATTTTAGTAAGAGGCAGGCTGTCACACGAACGTACTATCAAAATCTTGAGAGGTTACCAAGTTGAAGGGTCGTGGCAAGCTAACTGAGGGAGCCTTTTCTCCACACAACAACACTCTAGCTCACCGAGGACATAAAATGGTACTCAGAGGCTTCTTCCCCTTTCCTCAAATGAAGAAATCATTGCATGTCAGACATTTCCAGTATGACGAATGGACGATTTTCGAGGTGAAATGTTTCCTCAACAGAGAAGATGCAGACTTCTACAGCCCAGGTCTCTACTGGCACAGTAACTCAGCGTGTTAGGTTCAAATGGATCAAATGGCTCTGAACACTATGGGACTTAACTGTTGAGGTCATCAGGTCTCTAGAACTTAGAACTACTTTAACCTAACTAACCTAAGGAAATCACACACATCCATGCCCGAGGCAGAATTCGAACCTGCGACCGTAGCGGTCACGCGGTGTCAGACTGTAGCGCCTAGAACCGCTCGGCTTAGCTTGTTAGGTCAGAGGGTTAGCTGTCCTCTGTCATAAAAAACTGAGTGAACGGATTAATGATGAACTTGAATGGATGTCATGTGACGTCCGCACCGAATAAATGCAACAAGCGATCACAAACAAAATGAGAAAAAAGAATTAAGTCATCAAGCGTTGGCAAAATATACGTTGAATTGAAAGGTAAAATGGCTCTGAGCCCTATGCGATTTAACTTCTGAGGTCATCAGTCGCCTAGAACTTAGAACTAATTAAACCTAACTAACTTAAGGACATAACACACATCCATGCCCGAGGCAGGATTCGAACCTGCGACCGGAGCGGTCACGCTGTTCCAGACTGAAGCGCCAGAACTGCACGGCCACACCGGCCGGCAATTGAAAGGTAAATATTGTATGTAAATAAGATCTTACATCATCACCAAGTGTTGTAGCCTCTACACGATTTCGTCGAGATGATAATAATGACTACCTCGCATTAAATACTCCGATATACATAATATCACGACACCTGTAGGTAACTCGACTAATTGTATTGAATCACGAATAATTTCTTTAGGGAAACATGGAATGGTTCAGTTCATATGGTCAAGGCCCTTTGATGCCAATTAGTGGTTAAATAGGCTGGGGCTCCGTTACTAATGACCTGAACGTTAAAAACTAGCCAAAATACACTAGTCAGCCAGAACATTATGACCACCTATCAAATAGCTAGTATATCCACTTTTGACACGGATAACAGCGGCGACGCGGCGTGGCACGGGGCGATACGCTCTGAAGCCAAGTCCAGCCACATCCCAGATGTGTTCGATAGGCTCCTGATCGAGCGAAATTGGGTGCCAGCACATCAACTGGAACTCGACACTCTGTTCCACGAGCTACTCCATTATACTCTTGGGCTTGTGACATGGCGAATTATGTTGGTGAAAAACGCCACTGCCGTCAGGAAACATGACCGTCATGAAGGGATGTACGTGGTCTGCGATCAGTTTGCGATACTCCTTGGCCGTCGTTGTGCCTTGTACGAGCTGCACTGGATCCATGGATGCTCAAGTGAATCTTCCCCAGAGCGTAATGTGACAGCCCACAGCTTGTCTATGTCCACAGTACATATGTCAAGGACCCGTTTGCCTGGAAGACGACGGATTCGCAATCTCCCATCGGCATGATGAAGAAGGTATCGCAATTCATCAGACCACGCAACGGTCTGCCAAGACACTAACGTCCAGTGCCAATGGTGATGTGCCCATTTAATCGTAGTTGCCAATGTCGTGGTCTTAACATTGGCACATGAATGGGTCGTCGGCTGGGGAGACCCATCGTTAAGAGTGTTCTGTGCACTGTGTGTTCAGACACAATTGAACTCTGCCCAGAATTAACATCTGATGTTAGTTCCGCCGCAATTTGTCGCCTGTCCTGTTTTACCAGTCTGCCCAGCCTATGGCGTCCGACATCTGTAATGATGGGTGGAAGCTACCCCACGAATTCTGAACGTGATGTCACCTTAGCTTTGCCACGTGTTGAAGACGCTCGCCACAGCACTATTCGAACCCACAACACGTCTTTCTGTTTCCTAAATGCTCGTGCCGAGCTTCCGGGCAATCACAATCTGCCCTCCGTCAAATTCATATAGATTACGTTCCTTCCCCATTCTTCACAAAAAAAGGTTCAATGGCTCAGAGCCATGATTCGAACCTGCGACCGTAGCAGTCGCGTGGTTCCAGACTCTAGCGCCTAGAACCGCTCGGCCCCTCCGGCCGACATTCTACACGCGAACAGCGCGCTCACTGATACTACATTCACCGTGCATGTGTCTGACTGGCAATCATTCCTCGCCAGGTGACACTGCTCGACTGGTTTATATCGATAGTAGATAGGTGGTCATAATGTTCTGGGTGATCGGTGTACTTACCCTTCTTCCAACGATTTTCAAGTACCATCTGGCAGGCTGAGAGCAACGTTAATCCAGTGCAAATATTAAATTTGAGATTTAAATTTTTATGGACTCATGCATAAAGATAATCACATACCATTTGACGTGAAAAAAAATTCAAATGATATCTGCAGAAATGTAGTTTTATTGCGTTTGGTGGAAATCAATGAAAAAAATTGTAAACATTAGAGAAGTTTCAGCACACACATCCACTGGGATTCTGGCTAAAGGAATGGGAACTTACTGCTCGATAACTGCCGGCAGGTGTGGCCGAGCGGTTCTGGGCGCTTCAGTCTAGAACCGTGCGACCGCTACGGTCGCAGGTTCGAATCCTGCCTCGGGCATGAATGTGTGTGATGTGCTTAGGTTAGTTAGGTTTAAGTAGTTATAAGTTCTAGGGGACTGATGACCTCAGATGTTGAGTCCCATAGTGCTCGATAACTGTAGTAAGCCAGGCTAAAACTATTCCTTATAGCTGTCAACGGTCTTCCAACATTTCAGCTGCGTAGTTCATGCGGATGGAGCCGAAAACAGTAGTCGTTTATAGAGATGCAACAACACTGAGGCACAACCGTAGAGAGGTATACAAAACTGCGTTACGTAATGGCAAACTCGCGAAGGAGTCGTGTCAGGCCCATTCTAACAGTCAGCAAACTTATTCCGTCGACTGTACTATACACTGATGAGCCAAAAGATTATGACCATTCGCTTTGTAGCTTGTTTGTCCGTCTTTGGAACGAAATATATCAATGATTCTGCGTATCACGGATCCGACAGTTTGTTGGTAGTTTTTTAAGGGTGTGTGGCATTGTCTACGCACAGGTCCATGTCTTTCGCTAAAATAACGAGCCACTGATTTGTTTATGTGGCTATGGTGCCCATTAGCGACCCAGATGGGTTCTATAGGATTTACGTCAGGAGAATCTGGTCGTTTGGACATCAACGTGAGTTCACTATGTTGCTTCTCAAAGCACTGTAGCACGGTTCTGGCTCCGAAGCACGGAGAATTCCATTGCTGAAAGATGACATCGCAGTCAGGGAAGACATTGAGCATGAAGGAATGCAGATGGTTCACAGATATCAGCGTGTCTTCGTTTACTACCCACACGCGCAGATGAATGTCTCCCATAGCATAATACTGCTCCCACCAGCCTGCTTCCGTGGCGCACTGCAAGTCTGGAGCCTACTTTCATCTCGACGACGGCGATTGTGGAGACTACCAACGACCTAATGTAGCAAACTTGTGGTCACCGGCAGATCCGACACGTTTCCATTGATCGACGGTCGAATCCCCACTATCATTCGTAATTGACAATGACGTTGGGTCATCACATGAACACGTAGGGGTGGTCTACTGTGGAGCTCCATGTTCAACACTGTTTGATGAATGGCGTGCTCCGAATTACTTGAGGGTGCACCAGCATTGTGGTCTTTTGGTGAGACGCCACAGATCACCATCTGTCTTGCTTTACAGACCAGGCAATTCTTTCAACTCGTCTTTCCGTGAAGAGTCGTGGTCGTCCAACTATTTAGCGCCTAGTGACAGTTTCGCTGTCGTTATACCTCTTTCTGTAGAAGCTCACGACAGTAGCACGTGTCACAGGCTTTGCTTAATAATAATCTGCCCTTTTGTCCAAATCGGTTATCTGAATGTATTTCCCCATTTTCATCCCACATATTCTCTAGGGTGATGCCCCGTCCATGTCTGCTCTACTTACACTCCTTTGTTACCGCGTCCCCTTCCCGCTACACCGGACGGCAGTGGTCATTATGTTTTGGCTTATCAGTGTACTCCGTTGCAGTAGAACCATTAATTTATACAGACTGAATCACGTAAGATGTACAACTCGTTCTATTTCCCGAACTGTTCCAGATATCGAAACGAGGTTTTCCGCAATCGACAGTGTGATGAGGGGCATGTAATGTTTTGTATGGATAATACTCTGAACTCTGGTATCAGCCGAGATATTGAAACAATTATGGTTCTTTTAAATGGAATCGTACACTTTTCATTATCGCATTCAACAGCTCTTACAAAGACAATTACGATGATATAGTGCTTGTTACTACTAATGTTTTTCGCAAAGGAGTCCGAGAAATACTGTAAAATAGGAAAGCAATGCGGCCAGAGTCCGTCTATTGCGATGTAAAAACTACCTCGCAGAGCTTTCATCCCAGGATCCTTCGTTATGTGCTTTTCCTATTCCATATAGAACAGGGTCAGGTATGATGTCTGTGAAAGTACGGCATATGTTAGCTTCTGGCGTATCAGAAGCATGTCGAGTAAACTATTTCAAATATGTTTTACGAGCGCCCTGAAAAAGAAGTAGCATGTCTAACTTCTCACAGTTCCTGACAGTTCTGCAGTGTCAACTGGTAAACAGTCTGAATACTTGATACAACGACGTAGCCTGACATCAGAGTCTGCTCGACTCAATACCCAATTTCGGTCTACTTGCTTCTGAACTCGTGTTCTTTTGCGAAGAGTTTCAGTCTCAAAATTAAGAATAATTTTGTCACTTCACTCATCTCCTAATGAATGCCGTTAAGAAAAGTATGTCATTCTATTTTTTTAAAAAAATCATGCTTGATTCAGCATCTCGATCGATACTAGAGTTAAGATTATATACTACGTACCATAGTACACGCCACTAAGCGTTCGATATTTGAAATCGTTCACGAAATCAAAGGGATATTACATCTTATGTGACTCACCTTGTATATTTGACGGACAGACCGGTACTGGAATGACTACACATTCGGTTTGATAAAATGCTATTACAAGAGGTTAATCCTTCTCCTCACAAGTTCCGAGAGCAAATCTAGTTGCTTAGCCACGGAATCATCCTTTGAATGGTTTCAGAGGCCTGTTCAGTTGTAATCGCCAACGGGCTTGCCGCAGTGGTAACCGGTTCACGTCAGGTCACCGAAGCTAAGTTCTCTCGGGCTTGGCCAGCACTTGAATGTGTGACATCCGGTTTTCCGAGATCTATTGGCAAGTGCGGTACACTCAGCCCTTGTGAGGCAAAATGAGGATCTACCTCATGAGGATTTACCGACTCCGGTCACGAAAACTTACAACGACCGGGCGAGCAGTGTACTGACCACATGCCCCTTCATAACCGCATCCAGTGACGCCTGTGGGCTTAGGATGACACAGCGGTCGGTCAGTACTGTTAAGCCTTTAAGGCCTGTTCGGCGGAGTTTTGTTTACTTTAGTTGTAATCAGCGACTATATATCTTATGTGAAAGTAAAGCATGATATTTCTTTACAAATCCCTTCGAACAGTATTCAAATTCAACTCTATGAGCAGTAGGCGCCTGCTTTTGAGAGTCTAGCTTAGCAAAAATCATTCAAAGTCTCTCGTTGTACTACGAAACTGCGCAAATGTAACTGTTAACTGGCCCTCATCACACTTGAATTCGCTCATACCGAGCAGCAAATGGAAACTTTTCTCTTCGAAGGGGAGTAACAGGAAGTCGTTTTCGTTCACCTACTACGTAGGTCAGTGTAACGATTTGTGACAGCAAAGTCTTGAAAGTAGTTAACTACCGAAGAACCTTCGAAGACAGCCCCAGTTAAGTGAGATACGTGCTGCACTAGCCTTCATTCGGACGGGTTGCAGCAAGTGAAAGTATCGCCGACTTCGTTTTACATGTAGACTGCCTTGTTAAAACAGGCTATTTCTGTGGTTACTAATATAATGACCACTGCAACATATAATACTCGTTGTGGCTCTTTCATTACCATTACAGCCTTTCAATTGTTAGCAGTAACGTTTCAGAAACAGGAAAGTGGATCACTTCGCTGTTTACAGTAAGTACACCTAACTATTCATACAGTATATCAAAATTCTTTAAACAAACTGTTCAAGTGATTTTTTTCCCTAAACAGCAGCTTAGTTCATGAAATCAGTACTACAATAAGAATAACTTTCATAAGTTTTTTACGCATAAGGTAACACCAGGTACAAGATTAAGAAAGCCAGTGAGATTTAACAAGCTATACCACAGAAACCTACAAAATATGGCAACTCTTGCGTGTAAGCCTTCAGATAAAGGACGAAATGGAGCTATGGTTAAACATGTAACTCTCATGCGGGTTAGCAATGTTTAGTCTCCGTCTAGTCGTTCACAGGTTTTCAATTGTTTCCGCAAATCTAGTGTAGCATAAGTCGTAATATATCTTTTGGAAAGGGCACGGCCGATTTTTCTTTCCACCCTTGTCGATCCGAGCGTCTATTCAGTCTCCTATTCGCTCTTCGTTACCCCTTCTTCAGGCAGTGTAAAATGAACTACCGGTACAAATAAATAAACTTATTTGGGAAACGGTTCAGTACACTACAGCAGTAGTTACAAATTTTATTCTTCATCGTGAAGTTACATCTTGTTATATAATATTTGTTACCAGTGTTTGTGTAGGGAAGGATCGTTGGTTACGGGTGAAAGAGACCTGGCCGCTGATTTAGTGAAGCTGTGAACTAATTACAAGTCATGGATTCGTTTTCAGTACCAGGGTTTCAAAATACGTCCCTATGGAATAAGGCGATCTACCTTTTGTAGTTGATCACTTTGTAGTCGCGTGCATTACCTCAATCATTTCATTGACAGGCATCATATTTTCTGGCCAAAGACGTGGGAGGTCTGCGATATTCAACAGTGCTTCTTTATGAACGCTTTCAGAACTTTGCAGAAAAACTTATAGCACAACTTTCTGCCGCACTATGCCCACATTAATCACAAGATTTTGGTGCTCTTGTTGTAACCCAAATACTTAGGTTGTTATTGCACGCAATAGGGTTCCAATTGGGCACGGCAGAGACGCTGTCATTGAGCCAGACCGGACTTGCGCAAGGTCACCGAAACAGTGTGTCCCAATTGCGGGCGTAGGCTAAATCCGTAGCGCCGTGCAACAACCCTTGGGATTGCATCAGCTGACACAGCGGCCGATTCGCAACTGCCGGTTGTCCGCTACATTTTGGCGAACAAAGGCAGCTGTTATGACGCAAGCTTGAAGACTTCTCATTTAAAATTGCTTTCGCTGTAATCTCTACAAGGAGAGAGAGCACAGAGCCATATTATGTTGGAACTGAGAACGAGTCCTTGTTGTAATCTACATTGAATTTATGAAGAAATTGTAAAAAGTTCAAAATTGAGAATACTGTTTTCTGCAGGTATAAAACTGCACGTGCCACAGTTGTGAGAGATACATTTTTACTCAGTTGAAAAATCTCCGCTGGTCGCAGTGGCCGAGCGGTTCTAGGCGCTACGCTGTGAAACCGCGCTACCGCTACGGGCGCAGGTTCGAATCCTGCCTCGGGTATGGATGTGTGCGACGTTCTTAGGTTAGTTAGGTTTAAGTAGGTCTAAGTTCTAGGGGACTGATGTCCACAGCAGTTAAGCCCATACAGCTCAGAGCCATTTTTGAAAAATGTGCCAATACGATGCTACGAAAAATTAATGCACAATAAATATGTAGTCTTTTCAATTTTTTTATATTTCCGACATCGTCGTATATGACTTGTATTTGATGTTTTCCGTTTCAGCATACCTTTCTTTTCCTAGAATTCATTTTTATTTGTTCTCTTGAACAATAGCACTGATTATCCATTATGTCTCAAAATCAACAAATCTCTGCCAATTTGTCTACAACCTGTCCGATGTTCGATGTATTCGATTCGGTGACAGCTGCTAAAAAATAGGCGAGTGTTTATCATTGGCGGTTCTGCCACAGTGGGACGAACGACGAAGAAGATGAATATTCTTAAATAGTGGCCTCGACAGGCAGCCGCAGACAGACACAGAAAGGCAAAAATCAGCCTGAATGGTGGCAACGTCACAACGGAACACGTAATTTGATAATCCGCTTGGTTTTGGAGCAGATAGGCTATTTCCACATTAATATTCCACTGAATTTGGTTTGTTGTTTGCTTTATTTGCAGCAGATTGCAAATCCTTTTACAGCTTCGTCTTCAGGCACTTAAGGCACAGTTTCCGAAAGGAAATATACCCGCAAGTACGCAGGGTGTAAGCGATAACTGTTTACAGGGTACCACATTGGTGTACGTCAAGTCAAGACGAACAATTTTATATAGGATATTTGTGGTTTATTCACACTTTTGAGTCCCAATATTATAAAAAATATATAATTTTAACGTTTGTCACAAAATTGCCCTTGTTATCGAAGCAAGCAACGAAAATAAACCAAATGGCACTGAGAACAATGGGACTTAACTGCTGAGGTCATCAGTCCCATAGAACTTAGAACTACTTAAACCTAATTAACCTAAGGACGTCACACACATCCATGCCCGAGGCAGGATTCGAACCTGAGACAGTAGCAGCAGTTCCAGACTGTAGCGCCTAGAACCGCTTGGCCACACCGGCCGGCCGAAAATAAACAATCAGTTGCTTTAAGTAGGTGGTTTCACTTTGGAATCGCTAGGAGATACAGTTTTCAGCCACCTATCATTTCATGCGTTCCATAGAATAAACAAAACAATAAGTTAAATTTTTTAAAAGAGCCCTCAACTAGTGAAATATTAGATATTGAGGCACAAATACAACACTGGGTTCAATTGTGTTACATTGGTGTAATGTGTACATTGAAGGTGGTGGGGGAGGAGAAAGGAAAGGAAAGGAAAGGAACCGATGATATCAGAGTCATCGGGACTTCATGCCGTAACTGACTATCACGAGTGGGAATGTGTGCCGGACCGAGACTCGACCAGGGGATCTGCTGCTTACTAGATAGTATCATTAACCACTGCGCCACCCTGACACACTGTTTATCGTAAATGCGTAGACTGCCTCGGCACGCTCCCACCTAGCGCCACTATCTGTAGATGTTCGACATGCTCGCTAAATTCCCACAGATAACCGTACGATATTGTGCATCCGCGGTGGAGGTTCTAATTCCTTGCCCATCGAACTGAACCAGTTACGTAAATGAGTGTTGTCTTTTCTTTCGGACATGTCCGAAAGAACAGATGCCACGCTTTTATGAAATTAGTGTATTGTTCTTTTCAAAGTTTGAAATTTTATTTTATTTATTCCACCGGTGTGGTGCATCAACGAGATATACTTCTGGGTGTACTTCATTTCGATAAGTGTGCCTAAGTGCACGAAGAAGTAGCCATAAAAGACTTCTAAATCGATGGGAAATGAAGTAAACAACAAACTTAGCTCAGTGGAAAATTGATAAGCAAATCAGGTGCGCTTTAAAATATTTTAAGGCTGCAGTCCCCGTTATACAGAACCGTAGAAGCAACATAATATCTTTCTAAAGCCCTACGATGTTACGAATAAAAAATGTATTCTGCGTTGTAATCTATGAGGTAAGAGATACCAGTAGTTGTAGGGGTAGCTTTATTAGCATGTGGCGTGTCAGCCGATACATCAGCCTCGCCCAGCGGGTCAAGAAGGAAGGTGCTGTGGTAAGTTATGGAACTACCAATAGGGAGGACGACGATTCAGACCCCCATTCAGAAATTTTTCATGCTTCCCATAAACCGCACAACGCTACATCGGGGTCAATGTAAATGTCGTGTGAAAGGGCCTCTTGTCGGGTAGACCGTTCGCCGGGTGCAAGCCTTTCTATTTGACGCCACTTCGGCGACTTGCACGTCGATGGGGATGAAATGATGATGATTAGGACAACACAACACCCAGTCCCTGAGCGGAGAAAATCTCCGACCAGCCAGGAATCGAACCCGGGCCCTTAGGATTGACATTCTGTCGCGCTGATTCAGATATCGGGGTGTTTCCATGGTGAGGACACGACCGATTCCTTTTCTCGATTCTCCTCAAACCGAGCATGGTGTCTGTGATCGTCGACAGGATGTTAAAGACTATTCTCCCCTCCACCTAGCCACCAGAGTTGTATCGGTTGGTTGTAATTAAGGTGTAACTACTCACTGATGCCAAGTGTGGGCTGTAACTATCGTATGGCAGCAAAACTTGATAGATACGCTAACGTGTTAAAGTTTAAGCGATATACGCGTTAATTTACAATCGATATATGCCGGAAAATATTAGTTCCGATTCCGGCCACCAAATTGACACTGTATATTGTTTTCATGACGATACAGTATCTATGCTGTCATTTGACAATCGATAACGGTTAATAATGAAATCAACATTATATCTTTCTCATTTGTCTGACCTTTTATGCCCGCATCCCGTTCCCAGTTCATTACCTAGAGGAATACTTTTCTACGTCTTCCTTGCATTCACAGTGTTATATTTGCACCTGGTGGGCAAAATCCGAACTAATTTGTTCCCAGTTTAAATAGGTTCAGCAGTACTACATTAGTATATCTATCAAGTTTCGCTGCCACCCGATACTTACAGCCAACACTGAACCTCTGTCAGTAGCTGCACTTTAAATATAACCACCCAGGACTTGAGTCCTTGTTAATCTCTTTCACCACGATAGTCGCCTAGCACAGATGATTCTGCTGGGTAGTGACTTCTGATGACGTCTGAGCCACTCAGTGGAAGAGATTATCAACTGACGTACTATTACTCCCCAAGTTTAAAAAGAGTCAAGTCACCTATACTCTGTTTCCGGCCAAACGTTGCTGACCATCATTTGACGCTGTTGGCCGTTCTTAGTGTAACAAAGGAAGGTAGAATCATCGTTCGTACGACTGTGGAACTAGACCTGACTGTAACAAGTGTTATTCTAGCACGATGTGCCTCCCAAGTATTCTTGAGAAATTCATGTTCGAATTTCTCGAGCCTGTTGAATGCCTTACGAGAGCGCCAGACGCCGCGTAACCGTTTGGTGCAGTCGACTAAGGCGGCAGGTAGAAAATCTGCACTGCTGCGTTCCAGTCTCGTTATTTTGTTTCAATCTTCTGCCATGTTTGTTTGTAAAGGAATAATAATAATAATAATAATAATAATAATAATAACTACCATTGTGTTACATTTGTAGCGATGTATAATCGAAGTGCAATAAAGATTCGGGACAACGTTCTGTCTGCTTTCCCATATATACTATTATAGTGGAGTCAAAAAGTTCCTGAAGTGACTCCAGAATGTTTCTTCTTTGTTGCAGGGGTAGAGAGAAAACATCACCTCGTGAAGACTGCATTATTCTTCAGTCCCTGGTACGGCGTGAATTGACGGCTTCACTATTCGTATCTGGGTTGAAATACGCATGGTTCACTTCAAAACTATATCTGAATGGCCCCGCTTTTTAAATGATAAGACGCTTGTTTTCCGCTATCATGATTAAAAACCAAAGATGCGTATCCGGAAGCAGCATTCTTAAAATATACTTCGTGCGAAGTCTGTACTATCTCGTCAATCAAAAAAGTGCCTAGACAGGGTTGTATGAAGGTAAAGAAAATTTAGAATGGTTCTTTTAATTCCTTGGAGCTCTACGCAATCCCCCTCACTTAAGTACAAAGCATAGAACATTCATGTAACCCTGTGAAATCGTCAAGAATGTCCTACTTTCGGATGTTGTACACCTTGCGCATCTTCTTCGGTCTTGGTGGATCATCAGACACACTTTCTGCACTTTGGCTTTTAGTGGTAGGTCCCTATTTATAACACCCAGTCTCGTCCCCGGTGACGATGGTTTTCCAGAAAAGAACTTTCCTCGTTATTGAAGCCGTGGGAGTCGTTCAAGCGTCGTTGTTATTCGTTCGGTAGTCAAAATGTTTTGAACAGACTTTGCACAAATTTTTCTATTCTTTCACAGTATTCTGGAAAGTTTCTTGAACAATTGTTTTAGAGGTGGTCAGCGCATTGCTCCATTGTGATTTGTGACCCAACAACGTTGACACACTTCTGTCATACGTCCTCCACTTAACACTGCCTGCTTACACTACCATTTTTACTGCGCTGTTGTCATCTGACGCCAGGAGTAAAATCACTCTCGGGACTTTTCACACAAATAGTACATGTTTTTCATGCTCATATGATACATATCATCCCAAATACTGTCGGCCTACGAACGATGACGGAGTATTATAATGTAACGTTTCACTGCGATAATGTTTTCATATGCGCATGACTATATCGACTAATGATAAAGTGAATTTCATCGCGATTCGTTATTATATATCAGCACAAATGAAGCAATATGATTACCATAATTATTACTATTTCTTTCTCGAAGAACATGATTCTGTACCGATGCCAGTACTAGGTTGGAGATAAAAAACGCAGTACGGTCTATCTTGTAGTCCAACGCCTTAGTCGGTTGAGATAACGCTGCTGCTCGACGGCTGGTGTTCTCGTACGGTGTTTAAAAGGTTTGTAATTGAATACCGATTTCTAGAAAACCCTGGAGAAGTGCACCATACTAGAGTAGCATTTGTTAAATGTTAGTGTGAAAAAATTATGAAACGTCCCCTTAGAAAAATTAATGAATTACTGTGCTTATAAACCTCTTACATTATTTGATTTTCAAACAGCTGAGCGGAACTGAACGTACTCAGACATTTCGCTTTTTACCTATTCTGATCAACACTAAACTGACACACAATATTTTTAGCGCAACGCAATCTGACTTTCAATAATCCCTACAAAAGAATGGCCCTGACTAACATTAACCTATACCTTTCACAAATCACTCACCTCACAAAAATCTTCGTTACTCGAACTACAGCAATACAGCGAGCGCCACTACTGCCAATTAAATAAAAGATTCAAACTACTGAAGGCACTAACTGCTGATAGGCACAGTTAGCAAATGAAAGATTTTGATAAACAATGTATTTACCTTTATAGTGTTCACAGTTCATGACATACAGTCTTGCAAATTTACTGTCTCTGATGGACAAACGTCCAGATCATCCGCTCTCAAAACTCCATTTCTCTCCACACATCCACCACTGCTGGCGGCTAACCTCCAACTGCGCAACGCTACGCGCTGTTAACACCCAACTGCCAAACACTACAATAGCATATACTCCAACAATGCAAAGCAACCACAGCCTTCACACAGCACAGTCAGTGATTTTCATATAGAACGCTATGTGGCGTTACCAACACAAAAACCTAAACAGCCTACTTACAAAATAAATAAAAATAAGTAAAGCAGACGACTGCTTGGCCCGCCGCTGCGGACGATCGTTTCTAGACGCTTCATCCGGAACTGAGGTGATGCTACGGTCGCAGGTTCGAATCCTGCCTCGGACAAGAATGTGTGTAATGTCCTTAGGTTAGATAGGTTTAAGTAGTTCTAAGTATAGGTGACTGACGACCCCAGATGTTAAGGCCCATAATGATCAGAGCCATTTTAACAATTTTTGAACCTTCCACACAGCCTTCGCTAGCTGTGTAACCGCCTCCGGTTCGTAATGCACTTCTGATATTTGATTTTTTTTCGACTGCTAGTGTGCACGTCACCGAGCGAGATAGCCCAGTGGTTAACACACCGGACTCGTCATAGGAAGAACGACAGCTCAAATCTGCGTCCGGCGATCGAGATTAAGGCTGTCCTCACACAGGACAAGGCAGCTAGCAGTGAGTGGGCACGGACAGATAAGCGGAGAAAATCGCGAAGAAAATTTTGGAATCGCCGATGACTCGAACAGCGAGCTGCCGATAGGCCGAACTACCTAATGCTTTACAACGATATGAGACAAACTCTGTTAGACGTTATTCGGTAACTCCACTGAATGTTCACCCCGTATTCGTGTTTTAATCGAATATAATTGAGGGATAGTGTCTAATCTCGGTTTGTGCATTCTTAATATCCACATTCTCGGTTGTGCACTGACTACCAACTCTCTGCAATAACGTTCTTTGATGCATAGATTTTAAGATCGAGATTCACTTCGTAATTTCATTCGAATGGAAGACGAGTTATTTCGAAGTTGCTCCCTACCTAGGAAAAGGAGTTTACCAGAAATGTACAAACGAGCCAGTCCATAAACCCAGAGATAGGCGTATATACACTCCTGGAAATGGAAAAAAGAACACATTGACACCGGTGTGTCAGACCCACCATACTTGCTCCGGACACTGCGAGAGGGCTGTACAAGCAATGATCACACGCACGGCACAGCGGACACACCAGGAACCGCGGTGTTGGCCGTCGAATGGCGCTAGCTGCGCAGCATTTGTGCACCGCCGCCGTCAGTTTCAGCCAGTTTGCCGTGGCATACGGAGCTCCATCGCAGTCTTTAACACTGGTAGCATGCCGCGACAGCGTGGACGTGAACCGTATGTGCAGTTGACGGACTTTGAGCGAGGGCGTATAGTGGGCATGCGGGAGGCCGGGTGGACGTACCGCCGAATTGCTCAACACGTGGGGCGTGAGGTCTCCACAGTACATCGATGTTGTCGCCAGTGGTCGGCGGAAGGTGCACGTGCCCGTCGACCTGGGACCGGACCGCAGCGACGCACGGATGCACGCCAAGACCGTAGGATCCTACGCAGTGCCGTAGGGGACCGCACCGCCACTTCCCAGCAAATTAGGGACACTATTGCTTCTGGGGTATCGGCGAGGACCATTCGCAACCGTCTCCATGAAGCTGGGCTACGGTCCCGCACACCGTAGGCCGTCTTCCGCTCACGCCCCAACATCGTGCAGCCCGCTTCCAGTGGTGTCGCGACAGGCGTGAATGGAGGGACAAATGGAGACGTGTCGTCTTCAGCGATGAGAGTCGCTTCTGCCTTGGTGCCAATGATGGTCATATGCGTGTTTGGCGCCGTGCAGGTGAGCGCCACAATCAGGACTGCATACGACCGAGGCACACAGGGCCAACACCCGGCATCATGGTGTGGGGAGCGATCTCCTACACTGGCCGTACACCTCTGGTGATCGTCGAGGGGACACTGAATAGTGCACGGTACATCCAAACCGTCATCGAACCCATCGTTCTACCATTCCTAGACCGGCAAGGGAACTTGCTGTTCCAAAAGGACAATGCACGTTCGCATGTATACCGTGCTCTAGAAGGTGTAAGTCAACTACCCTGGCCAGCAAGATCTCTGGATCTGTCGCCCATTGAGCATGTTTGGGAGTGGATGAAGCGTCGTCTCACACGGTCTGCACGTCCAGCACGAACGCTGGTCCAACTGAGGCGGCAGATGGAAATGGCATGGCAAGCCGTTCCACAGGACTACTTCCAGCAGTCAGTGTGATCATGTGATGTATCTGACCCCAGAAATGTGTCAATAAAGTTTCCCCTTCCTGGGACAATGAATTCACGGTGTTCGTATTTCAATTTCCAGGAGTGTATTTTACAGAACGTTTCATAATAGCAAAAATTTCCAACGTGTAACCTGCGTTTGCTTTCAGACATAGACTGGAAGTCACGTTAAGATTCTGGCCAAACGGGAAACATTCCAGTTGTAGGCCTTTGTTGCAAGAACTGCAGAAAATACGTTATTCCTAATAAATAACATCCACTTTTGAGATACTACTGCAATTAAAGGAATAAGAAACACCTATAATCTTTTAGAAAAGAAGTGTAAAAAACTGGAAGAAGGTCGACGTGAACCTGCTACCTTTTTCTTCCCAACTCCTGGCTCAAGATGCAATCAGCTACGCCGTAGCTTCGACACAGGAGCCGTCCTTCAGTACACTGCTTACAATGTGTAAAGATTGCATCTACGGATGTCATTATTTGCTATTTTGTATGCAAAAATAGGTACTTCTGATAGATCATCATTGTGCCGCAGCATTCAAGCGGTATACTTTCGTAGCACGCAAGTTACAGTGCTAGAAACATTACCTACAAGCAGCCGTTACCTGCCGTATGTAGCTTACTCTCATTTCATTATACAGAGTCGTAGTCCGCCTGCTTAGCTGACTGGTAACGTACTTGCCTCCCATGCGGCAGGGGTTGGAGATTTTCTCCGCTCACGGACTGGTGTTGTGGTGTCCTCTTCATCATTTCATCCTCATCACCGGCACGCGAGTCGCCCAATGTGGCGTGGACTGATACAAGACTCTCACTCGGCGTCCGAACTTCCCGGATGGAGCCTTCCGGCCAGTAATGCCATACAATCATTTCATTTACCGAATCGTAGATAAAACGACGCGATTTTGAGAGGTTCTCCATTTTCTGATGCTTTGAAACTGTATTCCTACCACGTAATCTGTGAGAAAGAAAACCCACCAAAAACGATAACGCCACACAATATAACGGCTGCTTGTGACGTGAAATGATGTCTCATCTCATTGGCTACGTTCCTCTCCACAAGGAAACGTCTGACACGGCAGATTCTTTATTTCACGCTCCACAGCGTAGTGGAACGTGGAATTCCACGCTGTGAGGTCACCAGTCTGTGAGAGGACGGCTTAATTTTTTACGTGAATTCTATGAACGGCTCTAGGCAAATTTCGGGATGTTTCTCTTGAAAGGGCATGGAGAATATTCTTTCCAATTTTTGAAACTGTCAGAGCTTGCGCTCCGTCTCTAACGACCTAGATGCCAAACACTAATCTTCATTCTTTCCTTGGGTACATTTGTAAGACGATTTTGGCCTACTTATCACACACCATAGACACAGTATGCCGTGAGAACCCAGGAATCTGCTCGGACAAAGACGGCGTTCTTCTGTAGTCTGACTACTATGAAGTAGATTCTAACGATATCACTCTGAAATGTTCAACATTTTATACGACATACCATAGCATGTCTCAAAACCTGTGGGTCTACAGCAGTATAAGAACTCTGCTTTACTTGCGAGTAAAATTTGATAAAGTAGATTTATTCAGCAATGGTAGTCGAAATGTCTGAGTGGTTATGAAGATCAACTGACACCTGTTCTTCTTTTTTTGTGAACCTACAACCTACGTTGCATCCTTGACGACCATTATATCCATTGTCCTTCTATTCATAAGAAGGACTTCTAATCATTTCTGATGTTATGTTTTGCTCTTGTAGCACAATCCTATGCTATGTTTCGGTTAACAGTTCTCCATGAGATTGCAGTCTTTCTGCAACTACATCAACATCTGTAATCCGCTAGCCACATTGCGGTGTATGGCGGAGGATACTTGGTGTACGGCTGCCATTGCACCGTTTTTCTGCTCTACTCGTAGTCCGCTGAGTGGTCAGCGCGACGGACTGTCATACCTAACGGCCCGGGTTCGATGGCCGGCTGGGTCGGAGATTTTCTCCTCTCAGTGACCGTCTATTGTGTTGTCCTTATCATCATTTCATCCCCATCGACACGCAAGTCGCCGAAGCGGCGTCAACTCGAAAGACTTGCACCTGGCTAACGGTCTACCCGACGGGAGGCCCTAGCCACACGGCATTTCCACTTGTTCCAGTCGAGAACATTTCGCGAGAAGAACGACTGCCGGTAAGCCTCAGTGCGGGCTAGAACCTCTCTCATACACGTAGGAGGATGCAATATATTTGTAGATTCTTCTGGGAACGTCCATTTTCGCAAAGTTGACAATAAACCACATCGTGGTGCAGAGCGTCTCTCTTGCAGTGTCTGCCACAGAAGTTGGTTGACCATCTCTGTGAAGTCTTCGGGGCTAACTAAACAAATCTGTAAAGAAACACGCCACACTCCTTTCTGCCTTCTCTATTCCCTTTATATGCCCTATCAGGTACGGATCTCACACTCACGAGCAACACAAGAAGTATTGGTAAAACGAATGCTTTTTAGCTGCTTCCTTAGTTGATGGGCTACACTTCCAAAGAATTTCAGTCTGGTATCTGAATTACTCGCTATTAATTTTATGTGGTCGTCTATTTCAAACTGCTCCGTAACCGTACTCCAAGGTATGTTATAGAAATAACTGCTTGGAGTCACTGTTCCGCAGTTGTGCGTCTTTTTACGTATTCGCAGTACTTAACATTGGTTTAAGATGAAGGTGATGATGATGATGATAGGTTTCTGGGGCGCTCAACATCGCGGACATCGGATCTCGTATAAAGTCCCAATTTTTACGGAGTCCAATTTTCACACAGTCCAATCTAACCACTGTCAGGAATGTTGGTAATGATGAAAGGATGAGGAGAACACAAACACTAATCCCTCAGGCAGAGAAAATCCCCAACCCGGCCGGGAATCGAACAAGGGACCCCCTGATCCAGAGGTAGCAATGCTAGCCACCAGATCACCAACTGTGGACAAGATGACAGTCCAATTGCCACTCCCTGCAGCAAGAGATGATCCTCTACAGGTATTCCTGCACATCATTACAATTTTCTAGCGAGGTGACTTCGTGTACAATAGCGTCATCCGCGAAAAGCCTCATGGAACTTCCGATGTTATCTGCAGAGTCATTTATATACATACTGATAAGGGCAATGGTCTTATAACACTCCCTTGGGACCCATCCGAGGTAACTGCTATGTCGTACAATTTCTCTCCATTGTGAAATACATGCTGTGTTCTGTACTTCAATGGAATTGCATAGGTGGTCTGATACCCCGTACGCTCGTATTTTGTCCATGAGGCGGCAGTGCAGAACTGTATTGGATGCCTTTCGGAAATAAAGCAACACGGTATCTGTCTGTGCACCTGTATCTACTGCTTTCTGGGTCTCGTGGACGAACAGAGCCACTGGGTTTACGACGATCGTTGTTTTCGGAACCCTGTTGGTTCCTACATAGGAGATTTTTAGGTTCCAGAAATGTCATAATACAGTACCATAAAACATGTTTCAAAATCCTACAACTGACTGATGTCGGAGATATAGGCCTATACTTTTACTCATCTATTCGGTGACCATTCTTTGAAAATGGGAATTACCTGTGCTTTTTTCCAATGATCAGGAACACTTCGCTTCTCCAAAGACATCATGGTACAATGCTGCTATAAGACCTTTTAATTAAATTTTTATGTAGAAGCCACAGTTATGCATTGCTGATCGTCACTCAGGGAAAACCAGTACCAATGAAATTCGAAATTAGAGTGGTAATGAATCGTGTAACATAATTGGCAAATCCGATATTAGCAGTTGATACAAGGAAGTTGTTTCTGCTCTAATGGTGTATCAAATATGCAAAAAAAATTCGAACAGAAGTTAACATAGCGGCTACCGGTAATCGTCTTGCTTACTATTCGGAAGCCGTTCTGAATAATGAGAACCGTAAACCAAGAGGCAGGGTCCGTTTAGTTTGCCACAGCTTCCGGCTGGCGGCCGTTTGCCTTCGTTTGAGGTCTTCAGACAGCTCGCGTTCTGTGCAGCTTCCGTGCGCTAGTGGTCGTGTCTCGCGACACTCTCATATACGAGCAACTCTAGATTTACATCAACATCTAAGAATGTATTCCGTAAACCACACTACATTACACAACGGAGCGTACATAGTACCAACACTATTGATTATATCTCTATTTCATTCGCGTAGTAAGCGAGGAATAGTGACTACCCTAGATAAACAATAGAGGCAGTATAATAGTCGCATTGTCT
The DNA here is from genome assembly GCF_023897955.1 of Schistocerca gregaria. Lineage (NCBI taxonomy): Eukaryota > Metazoa > Arthropoda > Insecta > Orthoptera > Acrididae > Schistocerca > Schistocerca gregaria. The sequence goes on along the minus strand of NC_064922.1, from coordinate 522,476,159 downwards.
TCTTTGAACCCAGGTTCTCTATATCCACGAAATAGTTTGGAGAGAACTACGTCGTTTTTCTTCCGAGTGTTCTCATTTAAGTTCCCCGATCATTTCTGCTGCACTGCTGTATGTTTTGTACCAGTCTATCATTTTGAATCCGTATGATATCTGTTGTCATGCCTACTTGGTAAGGAGTCTTTACACTTCAACAGTACTCTAGAATTCGTCGCACTAGCTCCTTGTAAGCGATTTCCCCAGAACCCTATCAAAAAATCTACGTCTCCCACTCATCTTCACTGTCAATGAGAGGCAGATGAGTTCGGTTACGTTTTCCAACTATTATTTATCTGCCCTTATTGTCATGAAACCTTCGGGATCAATGCCTTCTGTACTAAATTACAGTTTTCTGGTATCTTACTAGTTAAATGATGATTGTACTTGATTTTGTCCGAACTTTAATGTGTACTATCATTTCATTTAAAATTACCATATTCATTCAATATGAATATACACCACCCCTCACAATCCACCCACCTTTCACCCCCCCCCCCCCCACACACACACACTCATACACACACAAATATGTCTCAAATCCTGCACAATAACACAATTTTCTTCCAAAAATGTAGATACTGCTTTTCTCCCACCAGCTTCCAGTGGCTACATAGTGCGCAGGAAAGAGGGCTAAAGTTGAAGACATACAAGAAACAATCGTAGGAAAAGAAAACACTACTGTGCCTATAGACTCATTTGCTGCCACTTGAAGGAATATTTACAGACAATGGAACACTTTCTGTCCTTCATAGTACCGTCCCGAACACCGACTTTTAAGAAGCCACCAGAAAATATTCAAGCTCTTAATATTCTCAAAAACTGCTGAAACACCCCTCAGACTTAGAGGGATGTCCTCGGATTAAAAAGGGAAGAAGGGAGGGATGTAGTTTTAGTCCTCTGCTGCTCAGCCTGCATACCGCAGAAGCGACGAAATAAGTAACGCAAATGTTCAAAGTGGGATTAAAATTCAGGGAGGAAGAGTATCACCGATAAGATTCCCTGACGACGTGCTATTCTCTGTGAAAGTGAAGAATGATTACAGAACCTGTAGAATGCAACGTAGTCTACTGAGAACAGGATATGGACTGAGAGAAAAACAAGGAAAAGTGGAAATACTGAAGATCAACGACATTAGCCTCTAACGTAACTTGGCACCATTCAGTAAACCAAGTAAAGGGATTCTGCTCTCCTGGATGCATATTAACGTATGACGGACGAATAAACGAGTCGATTAGAAGCATGACTCCCCAGAAGAAGTCCAGTAGTGTCAATTAGCAGTAAACCTCTCATCCAAATTCATTAAGGAATCGAACTTCCGCATAAAAAAAAGCTTCACACGTCTGAGTACTTATTAAATGAGTTACTGTATAAGACATTTGACGTTAGGCATGTAATCTGGCAGGAAGTTAGAAAAGGTTTCAAATTATGGATAAAGTCTGTTGATGTCGCCAAGTCCTCCCTTTAACAAACACTGGATGAATACGATCTGGGTAACTTGCGCGCTGTGAGTTACGTTGCCTTAAGACATACACACTGTTTCTGAATCTAATGGCTCAATGTGTTAAACCTCTAACTTAAAAATTTATTTCTTAATGAGTAGACTACGACAGAGTTTAAAACTTTTTTAAATTCCATTAATGATTGTATGGAATACTGAAAATTAAATTTTTGTTGCCCCTACATGGCGTTAGATAGGCAACCACTAACTGGAACTGTTCGCCGTGCTCCAGTAATATAGACAGGCTTTAATTAGAGATGGAAACTCTGAGGAATTATCTGAAGGACAATATTGTATGGAAGTGAATCATGGACTCCGGAAAAACCGGAAAAATTAGAATAGAAGCATTTGAGGTGCAGTGCTAGAGAACGATGGTCAAAATTAAGTTGAGTCATGAGATAAGCAATGGGGAAGTCCTCCGCAGAACCAGTGAGGAAAAGAATTCGTGGGAAAGACTGACTGAAAGAAGAAACATGGTGTGGGATATTAGGGACTATCTTCCATTGCACAAAAGTAAGAAGCAGAACACAGACAGTGTTGGGGTACGCAGAAATTCTTCCACTGACTGTAAGAATTATATTACAGCATAAAATAGTAAAATAAGAGCCCATAGTACGAGTAATATTGGAGGTCGTTGGATGAGTTACACTGAAATGAAGAGTTTGCTACACAGAAGAAACTGCATTGGGCTACAGCAACAAAGTCAGAGAAATGAAAACCAAAAATATAAAAAAAAAATGAAACCGGCACTAGTTTCATGGTAGGCTGTGTGAAATACCACGTGTGGTGTCAGTCCACAAGTGGCATACGGAAAGTTGTGGAGCACTCCGCGGCAATACAGGATAATCAGTCGTTCTCCGTACTTAAGAGCACAGTGAATCATTCAAGGCCGTCTGACTGACAGATTCGAAAACACAGCCAACTCAGCTACATCTACATCTATATGACTACTCTGCAATTCACATTTAAGTGCTTGGCAGAGGGTTCATCGGACCACAATCACACTATCTCTCTACCATTCCACTCCCTAACAGCGCGCGGGAAAAACGAACACCAAAACCTTTCTGTTCGAGCTCTGATTTCTCGTATTTTATTTTGATGATCATTCCTACCTATGTAGGTTGGGCTCAACAAAATATTTTCGCATTCGGAAGAGAAAGTTGGTGACTAAAATTTCGTAAAAAGATCTCGCCGCGACGAAAAACGTCTTTGCTGTAATGACTTCCATCCCAATTCGCGTATCATATCTGCCACACTCTCTCCCCTATTACGTGATAATACAAAAAGAGCTGCCATTTTTTGCACACTTTCGATGTCCTCCGTCAGTCCCACCTGGTAAGGATCCCACACCGCGCAGCGATATTCTAACAGAGGACGAACGAGTATAGTGCAAGCTGTCTCTTTAGTGGACTTGTTGCATCTTCTAAGTGTCCTGCCAATGAAACGCAACCTTTGGCTCGCCTTCCCCACAATATTATCTATGTGGTCTTTCCAACTGAAGTTGTTCGTAATTTTAACACCCAGGTACTTAGTTGAATTGACAGCCTTGAGACTTGTACTATTTATCGAGTAATCAAATTCCAACGGATTTCTTTTGGAACTCATGTGGATCAACTCACACTTTTCGTTATTTAGCGTCAACTGCCACCTGCCACACCATACAGCAATCTTTTCTAAATCGCTTTGCAACTGATACTGGTCTTCGGATGGCCTTACTAGACGGTAAATTACAGCATCATCTGCGAACAACCTAATAGAACTGCTCAGATTGTCACCCAGGTCATTTATATAGATCAGGAACAGCAGAGGTCCCAGGACGCTTCCCTGGGGAACACCTGATATCACTTCAGTTTTACTCGATGATTTGCCGTCTATTACTACGAACTGCGACATTCCTGACAGGATATCACGAATCCAATCGCACAACTGAGACGATACCCCATAGGCCCGCAGCTTAATTAGAAGTCGCTTGTGAGGAACGGTGTCAAAAGCTTTCCGGAAATCTAAAAATACGGAATCAACTTGAGATCCCCTGTCGATAGCGGCCATTACTTCGTGCGAATAAAGAGCTAGCTGCGTTGCACAAGAGCGATGTTTTCTGAAACCATGCTGATTACGTATCAATAGATCGTTTCCTTCGAGGTGATTCATAATGTTTGAATACAGTACATGCTCCAAAACCCTACTGCAAACCGACGTCAATGATATAGGTCTGTAGTTAGATGGATTACTCCTACTACCCTTCTTAAACACTGGTGCGACCTGCGCAATTTTCCAATCTGTAGGTACAGGAAAATGAAGGACCAGTTCTGTCGAATTGTACGACAAGCCAACGCAAGTACATTATACTACAAAAATAAGTAAAATAACAATATGAAATTCGGAAAAGTGTGCTAGAATTAGTTTATAATAACTATTAATCAAATAACAGCACAATTTTTAGGTTTGAGTACCTTTCGTACTGAGAATATATAGTTGCAATAAGTACGTTATTGACTGCATTAAATGCACCAATATTACACAAACTTCCATATTCATAATTTCTTTATATTAATAATTTCTTAGAATCAAGGTGTTTTATACACAGTTGCATTACTAAGTCAATGAGTAGTTTAAGCTTTCAGCTACGTTGATGAGACAAATTTCAGTTAAAGACTGATTCATGTGCTTTTTACACTATAATTATTGCACATATAAATGAAGCTGTCACACTAAGAGGACAGTATGGAAAAGGTAGAGGATTCCATTACAATGACAGTGACCGAAGTTAGCAGCAAGAGCCAATGTAAATAAACACACGAGGATTTGAACTTTAATAGTGGCAAATGTTTATTTACAACTTATACAAAATAGATAAATGTTTCAAAGTTTTACTGTCCTTAAGAGTAGTCACTAGGAATGTGTATAACCAATTAGCAGCGCCAGTTGTGTTGATAGTTCGAGAGGAGCGATCTAGTTCCCGAATCTCTGTAACATTTCTGAAAAGAATGCCAAGAAGTGCTTTCTTCATCTTAGGATTCAAGTTGAAATTATCAGGGCTTCAGTCCTGGGACTGTAGTGGATTGCAGGCTGTGTTCCAAAAATGAACAGCTTAGAGAAACAAGCGGTGACACTTCCTACAGGATCCACCCATCATTTTTTAGGACAGTGCCCGGTCCCGCGTGGCACCAACTTGCGACTGATTTGGTCGATCGATGGGGCTTGATTCCTTAGATGAAGGAACCACTTGATAGCATTCGTTTCAGAACTATTACAGAGATTATTCCGGCAGTGGACCCCTCCCCTCGATGTATGAACACATCTGGCGCTCTAAATGTGTCCAACTTCCACACTGCTGGCAAAGGGTTATACACAATGCTGGCGACTACTCTCAAGGTCAGAGAAACTTTGAAACATGTGTCTGCTTTGTGGAAGTTGTAAATAAATATTTGTCACTATTAATGTTCCAGCCCTCGTATAAGCAGAAGCATTCAAAATTTAACAGGGAATTTTGGGGTATAAACTTTCTCACAATCTGCCGACGGTGGCGATACTGTGCTGTCTGTCGTATAACGATAATGATTCCACAAAGCTCCAGTAGCTACAGCTCACTGCCTCGATAATTTGGCATCCAAGCTTTCATTAGACCACTTAGTTTGCTGCTGCTTGGGCATTGCTGTTGTCTACGAGTATTTGCTGAGTCACACATGTATTTGCGCATGCGTCACGTTTCGGAGCGTCACGCTTCACCTCTCACTTCTACTGCTTCCATAACCTGAGAGCCCGCGGTGTGGAGCTGTCAGCTGGAGAGCATGCTCTGTTGTACTGCCAATACAGGACGCCTGCAGCAGACAGCCTGCGCTGCTCGAGGGGCTGTCCTGGAGAGGATGTAGTGCACGGCTGGTTGCTATGGTGCGCCGGTGCAGACCCTGCGTGGTGTTCTGTATTAGCCTTCATCTGTCCCAGTCACGCACTTTAAGATAGATTTATACACTTTAGAAAGACATGAAGATGTTGGTTTACTAAAGCTATCCAAGTTAGTCTATCCTATACATATATCATCATCTCCGAGAAAGTACTGCCATTTACTTCTCTTTGAACCTCTTTAATTTATTGATCCGTTAGTGACGAAGATTCTCAATCCCTCCTCCCCCCCCCCCCCCAAAAAAAAAATCCCTAACTTCTCTCGATTACCAAACTGATGATTCTTTCATGCCCAAAAAATGTGTCCCCACAAATCTGTCATTTTGTCCCATAAATTCTTTCCTCCAGTTCGAGTCAGTTCTTTTTAATTAGTTCCTGAATCTACAAATATTATCTTCAGCAACAACTTAGTTGTTGTCAAGTCTTCGAAGGAAGCACGTGAAATACGAATTCACGACATCCAGATTAATGGTGGCTCCTGTATGCCAGTATCGACATTTTTTAATGTCTGTACATAAGTTGCATATGGGGTCTGAAGACAGTATATTGAATTGCCGAAACTAGGTGTGAAAATAAAATAAAGTAGCTTCGAAATCGCATGTCGTTTTGGCGATTTTCCTCGTTAAAAATCTACTCCGGGCTCTTCCCCTGGAAGGTATTGACGGCAATAGTACGAAAACTACTCGGGATATAAGATGCTTGCAGGTTTTAAGAACGGAATGAAAACACCTTTTTTCCACTAGTCGGTAAAGTGTCCCTATGCCCAAATGAAGTTTCAGTCCTTATGAATTCTATTCAGGCAAATACCAACACCGCAGTTATCAGTGATATAGACCACATTTCGACAAAATCCCAAGGTCTGCAACAAAGGCCGTGTTCGTTGCGGCCAGAAAGTATTCGATACAGTTCGGCACTGCCATTTAGCGAACGAAACACGAGCTTACTGATCAGATTTGTAATTGCATGCAGGACTTCCTCACAGACTTCTTAACAGAACAAAGTCAACAAATGTAAAGGTAATTTCGGGAATATGTCAAAGGTGCATTAAAGAGGCTTTAGAATTTATTATTTGTATTAATTATCTTAATCATCTAGCAGCGAACGTTGGAGGTCCTAAGGCTAATAACGGAGACCATTGTTTGTAGGAAGACTGTAACGCTAGAAGACTGTAGTGAAATCTTGCAAGACCTGCAGGGAATCGACGAGTGATAAAGGAACTATCGGCTGAACCTGAACCTAAACAAATGTACGGTATTGTGTGTAAACAGCCGGAGACATCCACTGCTGTTCGATTACACTATTCGAGACAAGTTAAAGGAGGCCGTAGCTACCGTAAAATACCTAGGAGTAATAATCCAGAGAGACCTAAAGTGCAATGACCACATAAAACAGTCGGAAAACCAGATTCCAGGTAGACTTCTATTGGGAGAATCTTAAAAAAAAAGAAAAAAAAAGTAATTCATCCGCGAAAGGAGGGGCTTACAAAACATTCGACTTATTCTTGGGTACAGCCGATCAGTCTGGGATCCTTGACAAGTCGGATTCATAAGAGAAATAGAAAGTTAAATGAATAGCGGCGCATTTCGTCATGCGATTATTCGGCGAGATAACGTTACGGCGTGGCTAAACAAATTGCAGTAGCAGACGTGTTGTAAATCTTGGAGAGCTTCACTGCTAAAATTTATAGAATGTTCAAAGGAGAGTCAGGCAAATATTACTTCCGACCACACCCGTTTCGCAAAATTATTACGGCAAGAAATCAGAGAAATTAGTGTCGTGTGGAGCTTTACGGACAATCGTTATTCCCAGGCCCCACTCACGGACAGGAACAGGAAAGTAAGGAAAATGCAGTGGTACCAGAAGTACCCTCAGCCATACATCGTGAGATGGCGTTCTGAGTATAGAGGGAGATGATTTCTTTTAATGAATCACAATAAGATTTCGGTAACAGTATACTGTAGGTTTATAAATCTTGTGTCAAGTGTGTTATAGCCAACGTAAATTACATTGAAGGTTAATATAGGTATGTTGTTTGTGTCTCCTGATGGTTTCACTACTATTTTTTTAATATTTTACAGTGCCGTTGAACGATTGTTTTAGATGATTGTACGTATGAGATTACCATAGGACATACTAATGACCTACCGTCACTGGTTATGTAAGTGACGAGGGCCTCGCAAACTGACATTCAGACAGATACAGCTTTCCGGTCACTGCAGTGCAGTGGAGCTCCCGTGGCGGACCGAGGTGCCAGGCGGGTTGTTGAGTCGGCCCCGGCGCAGGCGACGCGCCACCCCCGCCGGTTGTGGGGCAGGGACAGCCGGCCTCAAGTGAGTCACACCCACGCCGCTTACCTTACAGACTCGCCGGCAACCGCTCGGTGAGTGGGAAAAGGAGCACGAGAGAAAAATCCGTGACTGCTGCAGGTCCAGAGCTCTCCAGTCTGCTGCCTACTGGAGAAGTAATGCTGTTAATGCACTACTTGCTATGTGGTTCACCTCGAAACGAGGGATTTCTGCTCTGCGACTGTGACTTACAAGAAAACCTGCATCACTCGTCTTTCTTTTGAACCGAGGTATAGTATTCTGAGATTAAAAATAGTTTTCAGGTAAAAACAAGACCACTCTGTCCATGGAATCCAGACCAGGTTCCGAAGCACCTACCATATAATATGAAACTTGTGGTTGCGTTCATGATGCAATGACGCGAATAGAAAATGTTACACTATGAAGCACCAGTCCGACAGTCATTGAAGAGACTTCATCGCATGAGTATTATCATATGATTAAACTTTAATTCATTTCGGATCTGATGTCCGTCACGAATATCAATATGAAGTTTGATCCCCACATGCACTTTGTAGTATCCACTGTGGCATTAAGGCAAATAGGCTCGGAACGTCATTTTGTGGAACTTATTGCCATCCCTGAAAACACATGCTATGTCAGTTTATGCATATTGCTGGCCGGAGGCTGGTACGAGCGTATGCCTTATTAGAATATGCCATTTGGTACTTTGCTCAGGTAGGGTATGATTGCAGGGTTTGCGATTGTTCACACTCTATTCAACAACTACCAAATAGTCCTATTGTAATTTCCAGTAGCTCTCCACATATTATTCTTTGGAGACACGTTGACATCTCGAGAATAGCTGGTCCCTGTCACCTTTCACCAAGTTCCTCTAAGGATATGCTGACGCCCATCTGACCACCACAAACATACGCGAGGCACGTCACCCAACACCATGGAATGTCACTCACGTCCCTGTTGACGCTGCATCTACAGCGTGTAAGTGTTCGATATAGTGTCAGTGGTAAACAAATCATGACAAATTGAGATCTCAGCCTTCATCCAGTAATCTGTTCCCAACTTCTAGGACTATTAGGAAAGTAAGGTCCTATCGGTCGCGAAATGGAAACCACTGTGAAAATCAAAAATGTTTTATTTTAAGCAGTTAGCTAAACCTTCCGGATAGTTGTCCACATAGTCGTTGCTCAGACTTCGACATTTGTCGTGGCACTGCACCAACTTTGCAGTACCCTCGTCACAGGAGGCCGCCGCCTCTGCTTTCCGCCATTTCTCTAGGCTATTCTGCAACTCGTTGTCTCTGCCAAAACGTCGTCTTCATAGCCAGCGGTTCATGTGAGCAGAGATGAAACTCAGGGAGAGACAATTATGGTCTGCATTGTGGTGATCAAACACTTCCCATTGAAAACGCTGCAGGAGCGCCTTCTTCGTTGCAGCCTGCTGCTGAGAATTGTCATGAAGAAGGAAACGCGTAGCAGATATGTTATGTGGTCTGCATGACATCAGGCGAAATCTCTCACCAGGGCCCCATACTTGGCAGGAGACACTATTTTCAACACATATTTACGTCCTCACTGTGCATTCCAAACTGAAAAGAGTGACTTGACCCCATCGACGAGCTTACTAGGGACACTGCTCAACACATCTGTGCAAAGCTTCATCGGATTTTCGCTATGGTTTCAGCTTCGCACCCAATCGGACCTTACTTACCGAATATCCTTCGTATTTATTATGATACTCTTCCAGTAACCTCTGCCCACATTTCAGTTTCTTTTCCGCGTTTAATCGTCACACTCAGAGCAACATTCCGACGATTTTCTGGTGATATAATGCTTCTGGAAAGACCCGTGACATTATTTTTATCATGTTATTTCCCCTGTCATTAACATGCATCATCATCATCAAAGTAACTAATTCATCATACTTAAACAGAGAAAACCTAGTTTTAAAAGCTACAACTGATTACTACTTTGAGCTATAAATCTGATTCGAAAAAATTCAAATTAATTTTTTCTTGCTTATAACAGTAATCCAAAGCCTGCTCTTCGCAAGAGGCTAATTACAAATTATAAATATTTAGACGTGTTTACTTTACGCAGTATCGACTCGTTACGTACTGGATACAATATCTTTCTACTAGTAAATGTACGTGAAGACTCGTGTACTAAACTAACTTACATTGCTACCGTATTATTTGACGTCAGTATACGGTTAAAATGAAAATTCGTCTTCAAGCTGCACCTCTTTTATAAATGTGGAATATGTCAAGCATAGGTGGTCCTCGTACATCTGACAAGACAAACAAATGTGTAATGTTACCATTCGCACTTCTTCGCAATAGCTCCACATCTCTATTAGGCACACAGGTAAGACTTAGAAACGACGGGTCGTGAATCATGCCTCATACGCTAAGAGCACTGCCCGACAAAACAAAGTTTCGGTTCTGAGCACGGGCTTGGCGTTAAGTTTTTAGTCTTCAGGGAAGATCAAAAGGAACGTAGACTCTGTTGCAGAGATAAAGAATTAGTCTGGAACGAATTAAAGAGCTTATTCCACGACAATAAGCTACACTGGATGTATTGTTAACTATTAATCACTCTACTTCATTCGGGTAATACCAAGACGGAGCAACCTCATATTGTAAAAGGTACAATTCAGGTTTCAGTTTACTGAGACTGCTGTCTAAATCATATTCCCAATAGGCAATGCAACAAGTGAGAATAAATTTCAGCAGAAAAATAAATGTGCGAAGCGAACAGATTTTAAAGTTCTTATATGAGACAACCTTAATAGGTGAAAGCAAGGGTATACAAGAATTCAGTTGGAAATTGAGATGAAAAGAGATTCATGACATAGCACGAGTAGAAGAAAAGGTTACAGGAGAATACGGGCTTGGGACAAGGAATGAGAGAGCAGAAAGACTAATTAATTTGTGCAACAAACTTCAACTAGTAATAGCGAGTATTCTGTTCAAGAACCACAAGAGAAGGAGGTATATTTGGAAGAAGGCGGGTGATACGGAAAGATTTCAGTTACATTACATCATGGTCAGACAGAGATTCCAAAATCAGGTACTGTACTGTAAGGCATACCCAGGAGCAGATACAGACTCAAAGCACAATGTAGCAGTGATGAATAGCAGGTTGAAGTTTAAGAGATTAGTCAGGAAAAGTCAGCATGCAAAGAAGTGGGATACGGAAGTACACAGGAATGACGAGATACGCTTGAAGTTCTCTAAGACTGTAGATGCAGCAATAAGGAATAGGTCACTGGGCAGTACAGTTGAAGGGGAATGGACATCTCTAAATAGGGCAATCACAGAAGTTGGAAAGAAAAACGTAGGTACAAAGAAGGTAACTGCGAAGAAACAATAGGAAAAATACTTCAGCTGATGGATGAATGAAGTCCAAAAATGTTCAGGGAATTCAGGAATACAGAAATACGAGTCTCTGAGGAATGAAATGAATAGGGAGTATAGGGAAGTAAAGATGAAATGGCTGCATGAATAATGTGAAGAAATCGAAAAAGAAATTATAGTGGGTTCAAAAATGGTTCAAATGGCTCTGAGCACTATGGGACTTAACATCTATGGTCATCAGTCCCCTAGAACTTAGAACTACTTAAACCTAACTAACCTAAGGACAACACAGAACACCCAGCCATCACGAGGCAGAGAAAATCCCTGACCCCGCCGGGAATCGAACCCGGGAAGCCGGGCGCGGGAAGCGAGAACGCGACCGCACGACCACGAGATGCCGTTTAATTATAGTGGGAAGGACTAACTCAGCATATAGGAAAGTCAAAAGAACCATCGGTGAAATTAAAAGTAAGGAAGGTAACATTAAGAGGGTAACGATAATTCCACTGCTAAATGCAGAGGAGAGAGTGAATAGGTGGAAATAGTACATCGAAGGCTTTTATGAGGGGGAAGATTTGTCTGATGTGGTAGAAGAAGAAATAAGAGTCGATTTAGACGAGATACAGAATCTAATATTGAAATCAGAATTTAAGAGAGCTTTGGAGGACTTAAGATCGAATAAGGCGGAAGGGATAGACAAAATTCCATGACCATTTATAAATTCATTGACGGAAGTGGTAACAAAACGGCCATTCAGGTTTGTGTGTAGAATGTGTGAGTCTGGCGACTTACCATCTGACTTTCGCCAAATAACATCGTGGCTATATCGACAACTGAGAGAAATGACAAGTTCGAAAATTATCGCACAATCAGCTTATGCATCCAAGTTGCTGACAAGAATGATATATAGAAGAACGAAAAAGAAAACTGAATATGTGCTAGATGACGATCAGTTTGGCTTTCGAAAAGATAAAGGCACGAGAGAGACAATTTAGACGTTGCGGTAGATAATGGAAGCAAGACTAAACCAAAATCAAGACACATTCATAGGATCTGTCGACTTGGAAAAAAAGTTCGACAATGTAAAATGGTACAAGATGTTCGAATTTCTGAGAAAAATTGAGGTAAGCTGTAGGGAGAGACGGGTAACAGACAATGTGTACAAGAGCCAAGAAGGAATAATAAGAGTGGACGACCCAGAAGGAAGCGCTCGGATTAAAAAGGGTGTAAGATAGAGATGTAGCCTTTCGCCCCTACTACATCGAAGAAGCAACTATGGAAGTAAAAGAAGGGTTCGGGAGTGGTATTAAAATTCAAGGTGAAAAGATATCATACGGTTCACTGACGACGTTGCTACCCTGAGTGAAAATGAAGAAGAATTACATGACCTGCTGTAGAAATAGACAGTCTAATGAGTTCAGAATATGGATTGAGAATAAATCGAAGGAAGACGAAAGTAGTCAGAAATAGCAGAAATGAGAACAGAGAGAAACCAAACATAAGGAAAAGTAGATGAAGTTAGGGGATTCCACTACCTAGGCAGCAAATTAACTAGTGAGAAAGGAGGCTAGGCACTGTCAAACGGGGTGTTCCTGGCCAAGAGGAGTCTCCTAGTATCAAACGTATGCCTTACTTTTCTCAGAAATGGAACGTCAGAGACAGAGCACCTCGTGTTCCTGCTGCTAATAAGGCGAGTATACCGTTCGTTTGTTATATATTTTTAGGAGATACCAACAGGAGCTACTTATTTACTGATACTTCAGTAGTTACTAGATTATTTTTGTAATTTCTTGAGTGTTCTTCGAGTTCTTACTAGGTACAACCTTTTATTTTACTAAAAATGTAGCGTAGAGTACCGCCATTGTTACCGACCCTTCTATCGTACAGGCTTTTGTTTCTTATGGCTAGTGTAGCTCAGTGTCGGTTAGACCGCCAGTGAGAGAGCACTTCGAATTCCTGCTGCTAATAAGCCGAGTACACTGTTCGCTTGTTACATATCTTTACGAGCTTCCAATAGGAGCGACTGCAGTAATGGATAGGAACTGTGGTTGCTGTGTACAGATGCGAGCTGCGTTGGCGATCTTTCGCTCACAGCTGCAGGCTGCGTTGGCTTGAGGGTGCTGCCAAGGGGCGTCACTGTAGGGGGTCGGACGCGGGGATGCGAGGGACATCGTGCACGTCTCACGTGTCCCCCGATCGGTCCACTGCTGTGGCCGCCACAGGTACTGCCTGCACTGAGATTGACCCCTCAAACGTGGTCGAGTGGGAGATCATTCCAAAGTCTGGCAGCGAAAACCTTTACGAGGGGCCGATCGAAGGGCCTCCCCAGTGCGTTTGACGAACAGGTTTCGGGCTTTATCTGTGGATGACGATGTCAAGTTGCATGCAGTCCAGAGGAAGCTTCTGGGTCCGCAATGTCTGGGAATTTGCAGACGGTGGATTTGCTGGGAGCTCCAGCGTTAGCCGCATAATGGGGCCCCTTAGGAACATGGCTGCCAAGGCGGGGGAGGAAGCCAGTGTGCACTCCGAGGGGAGCTATTCCGGATGTGGAAAGGGTGCTTCCGGATGCCATGAAGAATACAGGGTGCAGCCAACTGCCAGTGGTGATTCATGTCGGTACCAATGACGTGTGTCCTTTTGGAGATTCTCTCTGGTTTCGGGCGGCTGGCGGAAATGGTAGACTGCCGGTGTCGCTTCCGATATTATGCTGGAGCTCACCATCTGCAGCATCGTTGATGGAACTGACTGTGGTCCTTTAGTGAAGGGCCGAGTGGAGGGTCTGAATCAGAATCTCGGGCGGTTCTGTCATCGAGTAGTCTGCCGATTTCTTGACTTACGCCATCGTGTGATGGATTTCCGTGTTCCGCTTCATAGGAGTTCATTACACAGAGGAGGCGGCTATACGGGTAGCGGGGGTTGTATGAAAGGGACGTTCTTTTTATAGGTTAGAGGGTCTTAGGGAACCACAGAAAGTTGGTCCACCTAAAAGGGGCAGGTAAAACACAGTAAGGTAGTTGTAGAAACGATCGGTATTGTAAATTGTCGTAGCTGTGCTGGGAAAGAACCAGAGCTCAAAGCCCTAATAGAAAGCACTGAAGCTCAAATACTTATAGATACAGAAAACTGGCTAAAGCCGGAAATAAGTTCAGTCGAAATTTTTTCAAACGATCCGACAGTGTTCAGGAAGGATAAATTAAATACAGATGGTGGTGGGGTATTTATTGCTGTCAGAAGTAGTTTGCCTTGTAGTGAAATTGAAGTAGATAGTTCCTGTGGAATAGTGTGGGTAGAGGTTGTACCTGACAATCGGACTAATCTATTAATTCGATCGTCTTACCAACACACATACCCATCCCCAGACTCAGAAGATGTAGTTGCTGAACAGTTCAAAGAAAACGTGTGTCACATTTCAGATACGAGTAGGTACCCCACTCATACAATTATAGTTTGTGGTGACTGTAACCTACCCTCGATATGCTGGTAAAATTATACATTTAAAGCCGGTGGCAGGCATCAAACGTCATCCAAAATTGTACTGAAAGCTTACTCAGAAAATTATTTTTAGCAATTTGTTCATGAGCCCACTCGAAGCGCAAATGGTTGAGAAGGCATACTTGACCTCTTAGCAACAAAGAATTCTGGACAAATAATGAATATCGTGAAGAATACAGGGGTTAGTGACCACAAGGCAGTTGCTGCCAGGAATGAATACCGTTACAACCATCAAAAAGAAACACAAAGTATATCTATTTAACCTGATAAAAATGATCTTAACGCCTTTTTAAGACACTGTCTTCACTCCTTCCGATCTGATCATGTAAGCGTAAAAAACTTGAGGACTGATTTCAAAGAGATAGTATCGACAGTAATTGAGAGATATATACCACATAAATTAATAAGTGATGGTACTGATCCCCCATTGTACACAAAACGGGTCAGATCGCTGTTGCAGAAGCAGCGAAAAAAACATGCCAAATTTAAAAGAACGTAAAATCCCCAAGACTGGTAAAGTTTTGTAGAAATTCGAAATACAGCACGTTTTTCAATGCGAGATGCTTTTAATGATTTCCACAACAAAATTCTATCTCAAAATCTGGCAGAAAACTCAAAGAGATTCTATTCATACATAACGAACACCAGTGGCAAGACGCTATCATTACCTTCACTGCGCGATGACAGCGGTGAAGCCACTGATGACAGTGCAACTAAAGCAGAGTTACTGAAAATGGTTTTCCGAAACCCCTTCACCAATGAATACCAAGTAAATATTCCTGAATTGGAGTGGCAATCATTAAAACAAAGGCGTTTTTCGTTGCGACGGGATATTCTCAACCAGTTTTCTCCTCCGACTGCGAAAACACTCTGTTGGCATCTACTTACATAGGGAGAAATGATCATCACGATGAAATAACAGAAATACGGGCGCGCACAGAAAACTTTAAATGCTCGTTTTTCCCTCAGACCTTTAGAGAGAGGAACAGTAGAGAGACTGCTTGAAGGTGGTTCATTGAACCCTCTCCCAGGCACTTTATTGTGATTAGCAGAGTAATCACCTAGATGTAGATGTTAATTTTAGGAAGAAAATTCCGAGAATGTACGTTTTTTAGTACATCGTTGTATGATTGTGAAACGTGAGCTGTGGCAAACAGAAGAGAATCGAAGCATTCGACATGTGGTGCTACAGACGAAATTTGAAAATTAGGTGGTCTGCTAAGGTAAGGAATGAGGTGGCACTGCGCATAATCGGAGAGGAAAGGAATATGCAGAAAACACTGAGAAAGAGAAGGGACAGGATGATAGGACATCTGATAAGACATCGGGGAATGACTTGCATGATACTAGAGGGAGCTGTAGAGGGCAAGAACCGTAGAGGAAGATAGAGTTTGGAGTACATCCAGCAAGTTATTGAGGACGTAAGTTTCACGTGACAGGTCGCATCAACCGAGTCACAAGACTGATGACACACGCCTCCCCCCCCCCCCCCCCCCCTCGGCCCAAAATAAAAGTAGCACACAGGTTGAGCACGAAAAAGGAACAATCGTAAATAACAGACTTACTGAATAACAAAACCCCTCCAGGTAGAAAGTCGAAATGAAATTACCCAACATCCTTCAACAAAGTTCTACTCGTGTAAAACATTGCTTTAGGTTTGAGAAACAGGGTACTGAGATAGTAAGACCGGAGATTAAGTTAGTGCAGATGTAAACACGGAGTATAAGTAACTACAAAAGAAAATTGATTGGCGACTCCATGGAGTGTTGCTTGCACCACTACCAAATAGTGGATAGAATTGGAAGGAAAATCATATACCAAATACGGAGTTTGCTAGGAAGGGAAGGCAGGAGACCATATCTAATGAGAATACTTAAGATAATAAATGAGAAATTAGTGGACAGGGTGCAAACATATGCAATAGTTTTTAGTTGATTGCCACAAATATAAGTAAAGAGAAAACGTTTTAGTGGCACGAAAAGAGTATGTTGGGATCTGGGAAATGGGAGAATGCTGAATTACCAAATCGTCCGAAGAAGAGATCGAAGAGGGCAAGGGCGAAGTTATCCACTACGAACAATGTATAAGTCGACTGTGGTAATTCTTATAAAAAATCCACGTTATATAGAATATCGACAAATTGCCAATGCTTCCCTGCCAGAAGTTTAATGGACGCATTCAAGCATGTAGTAATCAACTTTCGCAACAGGCGTCAAATTCGTACATCTGGATGAAAACCTATTAGAAACGATATCAGTACAGCCACAAAGAGCTGGACAAAGGGTTATTGGCAAATAACTGTTGACACAACAGAATATCAACGGAAAAAAAAAACTGCCAGAGGAAATACACCCTTTCAGAGATTTCCAATTCATTTAAGATACGTTGTTGCAACAGCGCATATGGAGTACATAAAATTGTTACAGTTACAAATCAGTATCACAAGCGATTCTGAGGTACCACGTATCGACCAATGGTGAAATACCCCTTTTAGCACGTGGTGTAGCTTCCCCTGGCGGCAGTGCGAGTGCTGACTTAGGCATCTACTCGATAGCACAGATGGTGAATGCTACCCTGAGACAAACTGTGCCACGCCAGCTCGACCTGTTCCTGTAGTTTTGTAAGAGTTGTTGGCTGATGAGTCACACCAATCACTTCTTGTTCCACCATATCCCATACGTGCTGGATTGGAGACAGTGAGGTTGCTGCACAACTTGCGGAGAACACTGAGATTCATGAGCAGTGTGTGGGCGAGCATTATCTTGTTAGGACAACACACATAACCTTCCTGTTGAAAGAAGGGCAAAAGAACTGGTGGAATAACGTTCCGCACGTACCGAGCGCTGGCTAGCGTCCCTTCCAGAAACACTAACGGTAAAGGAGAGTTGAAGCTTATCGCACCCCAGCCCATAAGGCCTGGCGTGGGGGTAATGTGTCATGGAGGAGTGCTCTCTATGAGAGAGCACTCACCAGGTCTTACGGCGTATGAGCCAGCTACGATCACTTGGAAGCAGGCAGAATCTGCTTTCATCGCTGAAGACCACAGCGTGCAATTCCATCTTCCAAATGATCTTCTGACGGCCCCAGTCGAAGTGTGCACATCGATGTCATCGCGTGAGTGGAAGACGGGCTAGAGAAGTGCGTGCCCATATTCACCTTACTAAGAACTGGTTCGCAACAGTTCGTGTTGGCACGTCTGCACTCACAAGCTTTCTTACCTCTGCTATGGTAGCTGCCGTTACAATATGATGAACCTCATCTACGGGTGTCCGAATGTTCACGTGACCACTGATACCAGCAACGTTGCACAACTAACGCAGTACGTCAAACTTGTGTGGGTAGCAATTCTCCGAAAAGACCATCCTTCCAGTCGGAAGGCCACGATTTGAACACTTTCAGAGCTGCCCAGTTGGCCGTAGAACCCACGAGTGTGTCTTCCTGGCACTGTTGCCTGCATGCTTCACACGTTTGCACCACACTGTGCCTTCTGACTGTGAGTGTTCCCTATTAAAGAATGGACACAGATGGAACCCTGGTAGCTATGCCACTATGTTCTCTATTGACGGACGACGCTGAAACCATTATCAGTACACGTACTATCCCCGAGGTTTCACATACCGTCATCGAATCAAAACTGACGTCGTCTTTCCATGGTACTAATTTTTTCCGACAGTGTGGAATCGTTTGGGAAAGGATTTTAGCAACAAACAACTTTCAACTTATCCACGGTTTGCATACTTCGAAGAATACAGCCTGGAAAATATCAACATCGCGCCTATCATTTTTAAGCTAGTCTTCATCTCCGTCAGCGAATTATCTAGCGCAGTGCTGTGCAGCCAATTATCAGGCGCAGTGCTGTGGTACTGTTGAGATTACGTCGACTACAATTCTATCATATTTTGGACTGCTGCAGTATTCATGCCAATCTTGTCTCAGGTCTCCAGTAACTACTGCCTACTAACTTGTGAGCTGGAATACAGTCTTATTTCAGTTTGAATGCTGCCACTGTCATTGAAATGTTTCCTCGCCTAACGCGCGAGACATTGTTTCCCAGACGACTTTGGACCATCTCTCTTGGGTATGAATGCTTGTGAACACTTATTTACAACAGGTACGCACCGTTGGATTGAAATTCGGAGATCCTGTCTGGTGACCCGAACGTTTGTCGTATGTGACTCAAAAGCACATATTCGTATAGGCTTGCATGAAGTCGTTGGCATATGGAACCCAAATATAAACTGTAGAGAATTTCGTTTGTAGAATCTAGTTGCTTATTACAGGAGGTATATCTGAGTGAGGGTGGCAAAATTTTATACTTTGAACTTACACATGTATTGAGACTGCGAGATAGTCGCTTTCTGCAGTCGTTGTGACAAGCTTAGGGTGTTAATCAAGATGCAAGTTGTTGCAGAATCCTCCATCATGTATACAATTTTGATGCTTGAAAGTTGTTTGTTATATTACCAACTTCCATAATTTAATTTTTATGGGTCTGTTACCCACGACCCTGTAACATGTGCATGCACTAATCGGTTACCTGTGCAGTCTCAAACGTTCTGCTACGCTGATGTACCTTACATAAGATCTTTGAGTCAAGTGGGCCTCGACCAGTGAAATTGTAAGGCGCCTTAGAGAGAAAAGGGCTTGGAAGTTTGAAACATATAATGTTTTCCTTGTTCGTTGTCCATGAATGGTTCTGTGGTGCGATGAGAACAAGGCTATATGAATTATATTGACAATGAAATAGTAACATAAATGTAGCCAAGATTTTTATCAGTGATGATAGTAATAAAACAATTCCGAACTGCATTTCCTCTGCAGACTACTGGCATAAACCAGGTAATACTGCATAAATTTGAAAGTTTTGCGAACAGTGTATGAAATAGGCAGTTCCTGCTTCAATCGAGCAATGGTGATATATTATGAGGCCTGCAGTTCTCGATTCACCTGGGCCAGTCTCGTGTATTCTATGTCGTGTATTCTTTTGTAACCTAAACGAGTAGTAAAGTTACCATCCATCCGAAATGTTGCCCCTTTATGATGCTTTCAAGAAGAATTTGTAAACTACGTCTTTATTTGACAGTGATGAAGGAACCATGTGGTTCATACAAAACTCATTTTGATGTTCTGTGTAAAGAAACTGTACTCTTTTATCTTTAATAACAAGAGTTCAATTTCAAAGCTTCGATCTTTTATATTTCGTTCTCTCACCAAATTAAATTAAATCTTACTTGCATTGATGCCTCGTGTAGATGATATTGGAGCATGGTCTTGTGCCTTGAACAATACATTTACTTCTATGAGAGCAGATTCTAATGTTGTACAAATCATAAACATTATCAAATCGATTGTTGTCAGTTTGTAGGAGATAGTTTCGTCTGGAGAACTTTGGACCGGCAGTTGTCACGCAATGTTCCATAAATGTCTATGGAAATACCGTATCAACAGTCTTTTATAGCGAAGTATTTTGAATCATGGCCGAGAGCTTAATCGTAATACATTGTTTATTGTTGGGAGTACTCTAGAAAGTGTTCATGGAATTAAAGGGTAGATTTAGTGTTGAGAAGTTCGTTCACTAAAAAGTAGTAAATTACTAGCATACACGCTTTCTGGGTCTCAATAGTAACAGTTAAACGTCTGTCAAGGAATGACGTTATTGTTCATATGACGCTTTTCAGAATTAGCCATCGTCAGGTGTCCAGGAAATATTGCTGCACGTATATATACTCTTCCGGTTAAACGAAAACAAACTTTCGCAGGTTAGAAGCCCGAATCGCGCCATATGAGCAATAAAATCTTTGCTTGCTTTATGTTTGACTTTCACCGTTGCGACCCAGCCAGCCTGTATACATAACTACTGATTATTATAACAATGGTCATCTACTTGCTGAATGAATTTATGCCACACTTATAGTATGCTACATATACAACCATTGTGCTTATTGTAAGCATCTGTATCGCGTCATTTCTCAATGCAGTCAGATCACGTCATGACAAATATTTGGGACCACTATCCATATTGTTTTGTGGGCACCTTTCATCAGTGCCAACGTATGTACAATTTTTTGTACACTAGTTTAAAATTTTTAGTGTAGGGACACCATACACAGATCCTGTTCGTGAAATCCCTGCCCGACACTGCCTTTTAATGTGATTAACAAGTGAGATGCTCTCTACGGCAGCTCTCAAAACAATTGGAGAGCCGCTGGACCGGACTCTCCAGGGTCCGCTGGAGGAGGCAAGGCCGCACAGAGGGTCGCCGGGCGTGGCTCTGCAGGTATATAAACCCAGGCCTTCCTCTGGTCAGCACAGTCTGCACCGCCGACACAACACACGCAACATGTACAAGCTGGTGAGTCGCAAGCAGCTTCGTCTCCTGTAGGCTTCATTAACTTTATTTCTCTTTCATATTAGAGATAGTCGAAGGCGTACACGCGAATCTCAATACTAATAAACATAATGCCGACAACTCCTATTATTACCAATCAGTGAAATGTTCGTTAAATATTTTGGTCCCCCATTGTAAAATACATTGTATAAGTTTGATTACTTGCATCTTATTTGCGTCATAACGGCCCTTGGAGTACTGTAAAATTGAGAAATGAGATAGAACAGAATGAGGTTTTCACTCTGCAGCGAAGTGTGCGCTAATATGAAACTTCCTGGCAGCTTAAAACTGTGTGCCCGACCGAGACTCGAACTCGAATCTCGATCGGGCACACAGTTTTAATCTGCCAGGAAGTATCGAGATAGAACAGTTTTTTCTTTTAATGGCGCTTTCTTTTTTCCGCTTCAGGAACATACTTTTTTTGCGAACGTCCTGTTTAGCGACCGTTCTTATATACAGTCGAACTTTCCCGAGTACGTGATTGAGACGCTGTGCAGTTTTATAACTTGACGCTTCGGTCACCGTTGCAACAAAGGCGGAAACGATGATTGATAAAAATCCATGACGACGTGGTCACATACTGACAAAACCTTGAATGAACATAAATCTTCTTCATCCAGAAAAATTTTCACTTACCATCTTTACATTAACAGATTACCAGATAGCATAGAAATTAATCTTGAAGGAAACGCTCAGCTGACTCATTTCTCATTTTGTAATAAGTCTTGCTGATGATACGAAAAAATAAACAGAAAGAGTACTAGCAATCTGATATTGCCTAACATTTCTTTCTTCAAATTCACTAGATCTCGCAACAGTTCTCTTAATTTTGTGTCTGTTATTATGTTACGGTGTTTACAAGCATTTTCCTCCAATGTGAAAAATAAAGACATTGTGACAAATGTCTCGAAACACTCAGGCAATTTATTTAATTGCGTTTGCGTTCCTCCTTGAACTCCAGAGGTAGCAAAATTATTCCTTTATGTATCACGGCCACACATAGTGAATAGGTTCTTCGCAAGTAATTTTCCTGGAATTATGAAATTACTCTAATAACAGAATCGACGCTGTTTAAACATAACCATAGGCCTTCTGGTATTGCACAATTTTCTTAATTTCCAGGAAATGTTTTTCACAAGGCCAACTGTACAACAATTTTGGAACACAACGATGTGAGACGCGTGCTGTGTGCTTACAGGTGATCCTGCCCCTGCTGTTCGCCGCCGTGTCGGCCGGCTACCTGGGAGGCGTGGCCGTGGCGCCAGCGGCCGTCGCCGCCCCCGCCATCGCCGCCCCCGTAGCCTACGCCGCCCCCGCTATTGCTGCCGCCCCCGCCTTGGCCGTGGCACCCGCTCTGCGCGCCGCCCCTCTGGCTGTCGCCGCCCCCGCCATCGCCGCTCCTCTGCCCTACGCAGCTGCGGCACCGATCCTCAAGATCCACTGATCGACAGGATTACTGCAGGCGTACTGCCATTTGTAAATAAATAATAAGAAGTACATAACCAAACAAACCTGACTTGTTTTGTTTTCTTTTTCACAAAATCTCCTGAAAAACATGGTTCTGGGTTTCAGGGAAGAATACCACTCTGTAGTGAAGTTTCAACAATAAGTTGTGAGCTATCACTTTCAAAGGTTAAACTCTGAAGCTGAATCGCTGACTAATCTGTCACCTTACAGTCGCATGGATGATAATCATTTGAAAAACAAGAATAATATTTTATCAATATTATTGACACTGCATGTCTGCATATCTGGAAAAATCGTCACACCACAGCAGGATACAAAGAAATACTTGAAAACTATATTATATTTAAGGTGCAATTTGGACGTCGCAAGAAACTTTGAACTTAAAAAAAATCAAATCGCTCTCAGGCATTTACCTATGCATTAGAAAGTGTTACCGAAGGAGGAAAACGTCCTTTTGAGGCGGAAAATCGTTCTTCACAAAATTAGTTACCTAAAACAAACCTGAAGGACAGAGTACAACATAGATACAGATTTTTTGACTCTAAGTACCGAAACTGCAGACATGCAAAACCACATCCGCATCGTGTATCAGATACTCATACATTTCACAGGTATTACTTCACTGTTCGTCGAGACCTGATACAGTGTATACTATTTACCATGTGGAAGGATTTGATCTACATTATCTTAGTCCTCAGTATTGTATAGTACGGTAAAAGTGCTGATTAGGTATTCGTTTAAATTCAACGTTGCAGATGGTTTGATACCAAGTGAGGTGTGGAGTGGTAAGACACAGAACTCGTATTCGGTAGAGGGGCATTTCTAATTGCCTCTGGCCATACAGATGTATCTCTCCTATGATTTAACCTAAATCACCGAAAGCAGTTTCAAGTGATACGAATTCGACTATCACTAAACAATACGAAGTCTTTTGCTTAGTAATAAACTAATTACAGTGCTGGATTCCAAATCTAGATGTATTTTTCATTTTCTTATTTTAAGCTGTATCTGGCGCCTTAATCCCTATACATCAACTGCAGAAAGTCTCATACAAAGCATGTGCAATTATTTAATATCAACACAGAAATGAGGAGGCAGTATTACTATATTTTTTATTTTTTCCGTATTTACAGATACATTTTGCCTTCGGACGTTTGCCCCATTGTCTTCCATGCACTAAACTTCTCCATACTTCAAGACCCATTGTCACAATTGACTCCCGTTTCTTCAGTTGCATTCCTTCCGCTCCTTCTCTACCACTCCACCAAAGTAAGAAAAATGCAACGCTGTCCTTTGCTTCTTTCGTGCTATGTAGTTCTATTGCTACCATGCGAAATCACTTATTCAAATCGGCTAAGATACTCTTTCAAACTATATCGTCAACTACATGCGAAGTCAGCTCCCATTACGTCCTCTGCCATTGGTTCTGACGATTAGTTCCATGAGTCAGACTTGCCCTCTCATGTTCACTGCATTTATTTACGATCATTATGTTGCAGCCAGTACGTATAGCACCCGCTTCACAGGTAACTGCAGTTACTCTTATTCTGCTCTGTCGATGAATGTGGAAGGACTGATTGAGCGCTTCCGTGCTGCTCTTGTAACTGTGGAGCAGCTATAGTGCGAACAATTCACACAAGCACGAACCATCGAGTCGCTAAATTTTTGCAGATGAAGGGAGGACTGTTTGAGCACCTACTCTGAATTATATGGACGTTTTCTGAGAGACTTATTGTGCTTGATAATCTGAAACAGGGGCAGCCACAGAATGCGAGATTTCACGCGTGCAGTGTATGCGGGCTTCCTGCGGTTCAAGGTCTGGGCTGTCACTTGGCTCTTTATTCGGGCTTCGTCGGCCGCGGTGGTCTCGCGGTTCTAGGCGCGCAGTCCGGAACCGTGCGACTGCTACGGTCGCAGGTTCGAATCCTGCCTCGGGCATGGATGTGTGTGATGTCCTTAGGTTAGTTAGGTTTAAGTAGTTCTAAGTTCTAGGGGACTGATGACCACAGCTGTTAAGTCCCATAGTGCTCAGAGCCATTTGAACCATTTATTCGGGCTTCCTCGGAAGTACCCCAGCAACCCGACATTGCATTTAGCGTTGCGGTGCGGCATTTTTCGTTGGCACACCTCACTTAGTTCGGAATGACTGTGGTGTCAGCCCTGTATTATACGTTTTATCCTGGAAACGATATATTTTTTTAATTTGTCGAAGATTTGACGCCCACCAAGTGATTAATCGCTTGACAAAGTATCAGCACAGCTGAAACTTCCATAACTAGTGCTTAATGTGCAGAATTTTAGTGATGTACACGTAACAAAAGTTAATGTATTGAGCTTTGACTAAGAGATTAATAAAGCATATCACATAATTGAGTAATAAAATGTGTGAAACTGAAGTGAGAGGGTCGAAAAGCTCCTGTCGCAAGTGAGTTAAAAGGCAAACTTATTATTTTCAGGGTACATCGATTCGTCAATGGAAAGGATTCTTCCTAAGAGAGGAAAAAATGGTATCGAGGGTATACAAAAAAGAGCAGCTTAGATGGTTGCAGGTTTGTTTGCTTTTTAGAAATGGGTTTCGGGGATATTGAATAACAGCGGCTAGTAGAAACGCGAACAATGACGCCTGTTGTTACAAAATACGCCACAAACCAGTTACCGAGGCAGCTCTACGAGTATTCTTTTCCATTCCTCACAACATTGTTGACAACATGCAGGTCTGAGGCGTTTTGTACTACTCTCTTGAAGGTTGTCCATCTGCATTTAAGTTACGAATCAAATGTTTAACTATGGATGTCTAACGTAATCTGAAAAATCTTTCTTGTCGAAGTACAAATGACTTCTGATATTCCTATTCGCACTCAAGAGTTAGTGTTGCTATAACGGCTAATTGTCTCTGACTCTCTAGTCTTCGTTAAGTGAAACGAAATGTTCGCGTCTGTTTCTAATGAAGAGATCTAAGGCACCAGACATCGCGCGCTAAATCTTCATACACTCGCTTTTGAAAGTACTGATGTGGGTTTTACGATGCATAATGCTGCAGATGAACAATAAATATGACTACTCATTTCACTCGAACATAATGGCACATAGAAGTACGCTGGACAGAGCAAGCAGGAGATGCGTGCAGGCACGTGACAGGAGGCAATTTCTGCAGTGAAATCACGGTTTACGGCATTCTCTGTGGTGGTAAGCTCTCCTATTCAGTAACAAGGATCAATTCCGCGTTAATATTGCACATATTTTTTGAGCTAGTTTAATTTTGCCCACCATGCATGTTTCATTTGTACCAGCAGTTATCCGGCCAGGCACTCGGTTTCTCTAAAGTATTATTAGCATACTTCTCTGCTGACATACTGAAAGTCTACGTCATTGTGTGTTTAAAATTTATACTCGCTATCAACGACACCATATTTTCTATTATATAAAAAATACAATATAGCAGATAAACAAAGCCACATGTTTCACGTCCATGATCATCTTCATCATCATCAACAACAACAACAAAATTAGTTAATTCAGTCTAGATTAACGGAGAAAACCTCATTTTACTAGCTACTGTCGATTGATAATTCACTTTATATTAGTACTCCCTCATTTTAGGTCATAAAACTATTTCGTAAGAATTCAAGTCAAATATTCTCGATATCTCCTCAGTGGGAAAGGGTGGGAATTTAAGGAGATGGGACCTGGATAAACTAAAAGAACCAGAGGTTGTACTGAGTTTCAGGGAGAGCATAAGGGAGCAATTGACAGAAATGGGGGAAAGAAATACAGTAGAAGAAGGATGGGTAGCTTTGAGGGATGAAGTTGCGAAGGCTGCAGAGGATCAAGTAGGTAAAAAGACGAGGGCTAGTAGAAATCCTTGGGTAACAGACGAAATATTGAATTTAATTGATGAAAGGAGAAAATATAAAAATGCAGTAAATGAAGCAGGCAAAAAGGAATAAAGACGTCTCAAAAATGAGATCGACAGGAAGTGCAACATGGCTAAGCAGGCATGGCTAGAGGACAAATGTATGGATGTAGAGGCTTACCTCACTAGGGGTAAGACAGATACTGACTACAGGAAAATTAAAGAGACCTTTAGAGATAAGAGAACCATTTGTATGAACATCAAGAGCTCTGATGAAAACTCAGTTCTAAGCATAGAAGCGAAAGCAGAAAGGTGGAAGAAGTATATAGAGGGTCTATACAAGGGCGATGTACTTGAGGACAATATTATGAAATGGAAGAAGATATAGATGAAGATGAAATGGGAGATACGATACTGCGTGAAGAGTTTGACGGAGCATTGAAAGACCTGAGTGGAAAGAAGGCCCCCGGAGTAGACAACATTCCATTGGAACTACTGACGGGAGAGCCAGTCCTGACAAAACTCTACCATCTGCTGACCAAGATGTATGAGACAGGCGAAATACCCTCAGACTTCAAGAAGAATATAATAATTCCAATCCCAAAGAAAGCAGGTGCTGACAGATGTGAAAATTAACGAACTATCAGTTTAATAAGTCACAGCTGCAAAATACTAACGCGAATTCTTTACAGACGAATGGAAAAACTAGTAGAAGCCGACCTCGGGGAAGATCAGTTTGGATTCCGTAGAAATGTTGGAACACGTGAGGCAATACTGACCCTACGACTTATCTTAGAAGCTAGATTAAGGAAGGGCAAAAGTACTTTTCTAGCAATTGTAGACTTACAGAAAGCTTTTGACAATGTGGGCTGGAATACTCTCTTTCAAATTCTGAAGGCGGCAGGGGTAAAATACAGGGAGCGAAAGGCTATTTACAATTTGTATAGAAACCAGATGGCAGTTATTAGAGTCGAGGGACATGAAAGGGAGGCATTGGTTGGGAAGGCAGTAAGACAGGGTTGTAGTCTCTCCCCGATGTTATTCAATCTGTATATTGAGCAAGCAGTGAAGGAAACAAAAGAAAAATTCGGAGTAGGTATTAAAATCCATGGAGAAGAAATAAAAACTTTGAGGTTCGCCGATGACATTGTAATTCTGTCAGAGACAGCAAAGGACTTGGAAGAGCAGTTGAACGTAACGGATAGTGTCTTGAATAGAGGGTATAACATGAACATCAACAAAAGCAAAACGACGATAATGGAATGTAGTCGAATTAAGTCGGGTGATGCTGAGGGAATTAGATTAGGAAATGAGACACTTAAAGTAGTAAAGGAGTTTTGCTATTTGGGGAGCAAAATTACCTGATGATGGTCGAAGTAGAGAGGATATAAAATGTAGACTGGCAATGACAAGGAAAGAGTTTCTGAAGAGGAGAAATTTGTTACTATCGAGTATAGATTTAAGTGTCAGGAAGTCGTTTCTGAAAGTATTTGTATGGAGTGTAGCCATGTATGGAACTGAAACATGGACGATAAACAGTTTGGACAGGAAGAGAATAGAAACTTTCGAAATGTGGTGCTACAGAAGAATGCTGTAGATGGGTAGATCACATAACTGATGAGGAAGTATTGAATAGGATTGGGGTGAAGAGAAGTTTGTGGCACAACTTGACCAGAAGAAGGGATCGGTTGGTAGGGCATGTTCTGAGGCATCAAGGGATCACCAATTTAGTATTAGAGGGCAGCGTGGAGGGTAAAAATCGTAGAGGGAGACCAAGAGATTAATACAGTAAGCAGATTCAGAAGGATGTAGGTTGCAGTAGGTACTGGAAGATGAAGAAGCTTGCACAGAATAGAGTAGCATGGAGAGCTGCATCAAACCAGTCTCAGGACTGAAGACCACAACAACAACATCTCCTCTGTACTAAACGCTGTATCGGTGTTTCACAAGCTACCAATTGCACATTACAGATATTCAAAGGTGTGTGCAGCAGTACACGGTCAGACAAGAAATCCAGCCGACTCCAGACGATGAATGAAAGACACAGACAGGTCACACAACTCATTGACTCCGCCTTGTGCATGACGTGAAGCGTAAGACGAGAGAGAGAGATACGCCTGTCCGTCCAGACACCGGAAGATGGACGCCAGAAGGACATTCTATGACATGGACGAGACGTTTAGCATCCGTAGGCATCTAGGGCCGTGGCCGCTTGGAGTAAATACACTGCTAGACTTCAGGGGAGAGGAGACAGCTGGGAGGTCACTCAAGACTTCCTTTCGGATCGCACCTACAGTGTCTGAGCGTCCGTTGCGTATGCTGGCATAGCGTACTGAACAAAACACAATTCCGTTGTAAATTTTGTAACCTGTTTGAACATGAGTTGACGTGCACCAAGGCTGTGTCATTCACCTGTATTACTTGTATGCGAGTTAGGCACGTGGGACAAGATTGTTCTGAGTGCCTTTGGGCGACGATACGCCAGAAGGAACAGTGTATAATTATAATTTACATATTGGAGGCACAGATTCTCTATTTTTACTTTTTGCTGTCGTAAACAGCAGTAGTAAATTATGCACAATGCCAGACACACGTTCTGTAACCACGAGTGAGATTGCTCTCAATCTGATGGACTATGAACAAGCATCTTCAGAGATAAATTTCAATAACAGCAGAAAGAGGAGGAGTTACGCGGACAGGTAAATGTTTTACAAGCTGTGGTTCAGCAGGCAGGATCAGGGTCTGAGCAACTCAAGACGGTAACATGTGTACC
Source organism: Schistocerca gregaria (assembly GCF_023897955.1). Lineage (NCBI taxonomy): Eukaryota > Metazoa > Arthropoda > Insecta > Orthoptera > Acrididae > Schistocerca > Schistocerca gregaria. The sequence goes on along the minus strand of NC_064922.1, from coordinate 522,447,085 downwards.
CTTCACTTCTTCTTTCGATCGTTCAGCCGGTGCTCAAATGGGTCTGAGCACTATGGGACTTAACATCTGAGATCGTCAGTCCCCTAGAAATTAGAACTACTTAAACCTAACTAACCTAAGGACGTCACACACATCCATGCCCAAGGCAGGATTCGAACCCGCGGCCGTAGCGGTCGCCCGGTTCCAGACTGAAGCGCCTAGAACCGCTCGGCCACATCGGCCAGCTTCAGCCGGTGCTTTAATAACACCATATTCCTGTCAAGTCAACAGAGGACGTAACTGAGTTCACTGATAATGCACTACCACCGCAGTGAGAGTTTCGTCAAACGAGCTTACACTCCGTGTACTACTTACGACTGGCAGGTGAAGTAAAGAAATAGGTATTGTACCATAAAGTTCTCGGTAATGCCGAGATATTCGAACTGTTAGCTGACGGGTTACAAGAACGTTATTAAAAACAGAACAGCAAATGGAATACCTTCACACAGAAAAGTATGGAGCCAGAGGTAAAATTCTCCTATCAGAGCTCAAAAAGACGAATATGCTCCTGTGTAATAAAAAACTGCCTGAAAAGTAGGATACCAACTTCCTTATTCTACTTTCCTTAGCACCTCCAAAAATTTCCTCAGATAATTTGTATTGCGAACGCATTCGCGACCTTTTTAACATGCGAGTTACCTCTAACTCCCACAAACTACAATAACTGTAACTTGCTCGCACTTACTAGTTCATCGCTGTAAGTCGTTCGTACCCAACCATTCTCACTTCCCTATTATCAGTCAGTTACCACAACTCATTGTTTTGTCTCTTTGAGTCGCTGTGTCACTGTTACTATCTCATTCATTCCTTGGAATAGCTACTGTATCCTCACACTGCTACTAGTTCTTCCTCGCTGTCACTGACATATACTCTCTCACTCATTATCACTAGCTCCGACCCACTTTATCCTTCCATCTGTGAATCACTCCTGGCTCTGTCTCCTTCAGTCTTTTCTTAGCACACTTCTTTCACTGTCAGCTCTGTTCGACTGCCACCGTCACCCTCTTTCCCTCAGACTGCGTTGTGTCCTTTGCTCTTTCTATAATACAACCACTGCCAACTATTTTACAGTATTTACTACCATTCCACCCCCTTCCCTCTGCCTCTGTCACGTACTCTGTCAGTATAAAAGAGGGCGAATACGTTCGCATACCATAATTGTTGAAAAAATTTTGAAAAGCACTGAGGAAGAAACTGATATCCACTTTTCAGTCATTCTTTTAAACACGAACTTCTTTGCCCTTTTTATGCTCCGACAGGAGCATTTATCCACTTGTTACTCTGAGCAGTCGACGACCCCAACGTGTTGAGTGACAGGGACAGCTGGCGTCAATTAGTCACATCCACGCCGCTTACCTTACAGACTCTCCAGCAGCTGCCTGCTGAGCGCCAAGAAGATAAGAGAAACGTCCGAGGCTGCTCCAGCTACAGAACGCACCTGTCTGCAATGTACTGGAGAAGTAATGCTGTCAATGAGCTAGTTGTTAAGTGGTTCATCACACTTATCGAAACGAGGGAGATCGTTTCTGTTCTGCGACTGTGACCTACAGGAAAAGTTGCATCACTCGTCTTTCTTTTGGACCGAATTCTAGAACTTATTCTGGCATGAAAACCCCTTGTCAGGAAAATAAAAATGTCTCTATACAGCTATCACATAAAATGAAACTTGTTCTTGCATTCATTGCTCACTGAGGTAAATAGAAGTTGTTACACTATGAAACACCAGTAAAATATTTACCAGATTTTGTGGAGATGTACATGACTAGCATTAAATGATTAAACTTTCATTCATTTTGGAACTGATGTCCGTCATATCAGTATGAAGTGTGGTCCCTACTGCCACGAATGCATTCTTCAAGTAGTCGTGGCATGAACGATAATGACCTAGGAATGCAGCTTGAAGAATTTCTTGTCATGCTTGAAACACAAGCTGTGTCAGTTTGAGAAAGTCGCTGGTTGAACGCTGTGCATGAAAATGTATCAGTGTCATCCTGCCAAAGTACACCATTTGGTATGTCTCCCAGGAAGGGTATGACAACAGCTCTACCCAATAATTACCAATGCAGACCTGTTATGATTTTCAATAGCTCTCCACATATTATTCTTAGAGTTGGAGAACAATGGCTTTCGAGAATAACTGGTTCCTGTTATCTTCCATCAGGCCCGTCTAAGAACATGCTGAAGTCGATCTCACTGCACAAACAGTCGCTTAGCTGATCGCAGAACACCATAGAATGTCACTCAATGTCCCACTTGACGCTGCCTGTACACCACACTAATGTGAGATATAGTGTCACCGGTAAACAACGCATGGCAAACTTCATCCAGTAATCTGTTTCCAACGATTCTTTGTGACACTCTTCCAGTAACCTCTGGCCACATTTCAGCAGCTGTCACGCATTTAATCGCTACAACCAGTCACGGTTTTCTGGTGGTAAAATCCTCAAGAATTACCCTTGCCTACATTTGTCTGACATTATTGTCCCTGCCACACAAATTCGTCATCATCACGGAAGTTAATTCATCACAGGTAAACGGCGAAAAAGTAATTATACTGGCTACAACAGATTATTATTTTTCTTCATAAGACAAGTTTTCATTTTGGGCCATAAATCTGATGGTTAAAATTCAGATAAAGTACTCGTGCTTGTAAACGTAACCCATAGCCTGCTCTTCACAAGAGGCTGTTTATACTTTATTAATGTACAGACGTATTTACTTTCCGATGCTCAGACAATTACCATATTATTTGAGGTCATTAAACGATTTAAACGAAAATTTATCTTCAACCTGCGGATCTTTTACAAACACAGACAATGTTGGAGCATAGCTGGTACATTTACAGCTGAAAAGGCAAAAAATATGCACAATTTCTGGTTGGTGTGATGAATCACAGCTGGCTCATAAAGTAGAAAATTAAACGTTAATGCAGATGAGTAGGAAAAACCAACGCGTAATTTATACATACTGTGCAGGAGAGCTTCTGTGAACTTTGGAAGGTAGGAAACGAGGTACTGGAGGAAGTAAAGCTGTGAGGACGGAGTCTGAGTCGTGCTTGGGTAGCTCAGATGGTAAAGCACTTGCCCGCGAAAGGCAAAGGTCCCGAGTTCGAGTCTCGGTGCGGCACACAGTTTTCATCTGCCCGAAAGTTTCAATACTGAGAAAGTTTATAGAATCAGCATTTGAAGCTGACCGCAGAACGATCCTACTGCTGCCAATATTCACTCCGCTTAGGAACCACGAAGATAAGATACGTGAAATTAGACTCATCCGGTGCCATATAGAGAGTCGTTTTTCCCTCTCTCTGTGTGCGAGTGGAAGAGCAAAGGAAACGACTAGGAGTGGTACAGGGTACCCTCCGTTACACAACGTACTGTGTATGTAGATGTAGACTTCGGTAATCCTTGCAAACAACCACATGATGCAGAATATCTACAAACTGCTAATACTACACCGCCAGGTGTACAACTGATACACGTAAGTACGTGGTGTGCAACTTCCGCAGCACGCGCCACTTTTTTAAGCTTGGATGGAAACTTACCAAAATAGGTGGTCGTTACAACCACAAAGAGGTGGCCGAAGTGTTCTCGACAAATAACTGTTGACACAAGAGAATGTAATGGAAATAAAATAGAATGACTAGGGAGAGTATTTTAGCAGCAAATAACTTTCAGCTTTCCAGTGACGTGCAAAAAAAAAAAAAAAAAAAAAAAAAAAAAAAAAAAAAAAAAAAAAAGAGGCTCTGAGCACTATAGGACTCAACATCTCAGGTCATCAGTCCCCTAGAACTTAGAACTACTTAAACCTAACAAACTTGAGGACATCACACACATCGATGCCCGAAGCAGGACTCGAACCTGCGACCGTAGCAGTCACGCGGTTCCGGACTGAAGTGCCTAGAACCGCACGGTCACGCGCCCTGCCCAGTGACGTGCATATTTCGAAGAGTACGGTGTGGAAAATATCAGCATCGTCCAAAAGAAATATAATTATTAAGCCAGCCTTCACCTCAGTCAGCGAATTATACAAAGCGGTGCCGCGGTGTCGGAATTCTACAGTCCATGTATTTAACGAACTGCGCCAGTTTCAACTACGATCGCAGTTTTGGCTGCCGCAATATTCATGTTTCAGGTGACTAAACACTACATGAAAACTTGTCTCAAATCGCCAGTAATGATTTCCTCCTAATATGTGAGCTGGAAAACTATCTTATATTGCTACCATTCTGTTTGAATGCCGTCACAGTTATTAGAAACTTTACATCTCGTTACCCGCGATCTACTATGACCGCCATCCCTCTTGGACATAAATGCTTGTGAGTAACTCTACAACTGATACACTCACCTTTATATTGGAATTAGAAGACCTGTCTCATCACCAGAGCGATTGTCAGAAGTCAAGTCTTGAACTATGTGGTTGACGTATTAAACCACAACACAAACAGAAAAGAAATTGGTTCGTAGAATGTACCTGCTTGTCAAATCAAAGATTTAGGAGTGAGAGTGGTTAATTGTATACTCCTTTGAGATTGGGGGATTTTGGGGGCAGGGGGGGGGGGGGGAATTCCTGCAGTTTCTACAATATTACACTGAGTTGACAAACGTCGAGGGATAGCTATGTCTGAGTCCAGATGAAGGTAGTATCGCGTACACAAGGTACAAAAGCACAGTCTTTCGACAGAGCTGAATTTGTACTCAGGTGATTCACATCAGAAGGTTTCCGACGTGACTATGGCCACACGGTGGGAATTAACAGACCTTGAACCCGGAATGGTAGTTGGAGATAGACGCATACGACACTCCATTTCGTAAATAGTTAGGGTATGCAGTATTCCGCGATCCACAGCGTCAAGAGTGTGCTGAGAATACTATTCCTCAGGCATTACCTCTCACCACAGACCACGTAGTGGCTGCCGGCCTTCGATTAACGACCGAGAGCAGCGGTGTTGGTGCGGAGTTGTCAGTGCTAACAAACAAGCAACACTGTATGGAATAACCGCAGAAATCAATGTGGGACGCACGACAAACGTATACTCTAGGACAGCGAGGTGAGATTTGGCGTTAGTGGGCTGTGGCAGCTGACGACCGACGCGAGTGCATTTGCTAACAGCACGATATCGATTGGACCCTAGACGATGGGAAAACTGCTGCGTTATCAGATGAATCCCTATTTTAGTTGGAAAGATCTGGTAGGGTTTGAGTGTGGCTCAGACCCCACGCAGCCATATATCCACGTTGTCAGAAGGCATTGTGCAAGCTGATGGTGGCTCCGTAATGGTGTGGTCTGTATTTACAGAGAATTAACTGGGTCCTCAGGACATTCGGCTACTTGGAGACGATTTACAGCTATCCGTGGCTGCCATGTACCCAAACAACGATGGAAATTTTATGGATGACAGCGGGGCTTGTCACTGGGCAACAACTGTTCGTGATGGGGTTAAAGATCATTCTGGACTCTCCGAGCGGATGGTTTGGCCACCCAGACCATGCGTCGTGAATCCAGTCGAACATTTATGGGACATGATTAAGAGGTCAGTTCGTACACAAAATCCTGCCCCAGAAAATCTTTCACAATTATGAGTGGCTATGGAGGCACCATAGCTCAATATTTCTACAGGGTACTTCCAACGACTTGTTGTATCCATACCACGTCGACCTGCTGCGCTACACTCGGCAAAAAGAGGTCGGACACGGTATTAGGAGGTGTGGCTGTAATGGAAGTGCAATTCTCGACAGAGAGGAGTAGGGAAAGTTCTGTGAATACATGCCGGTCTGGCATTACCTTGGTTTACGATTCTATTGCAGTTTTCGAAGCTGTTGTGAACATTCTCTTAGGGAAAGTTGTTTCCATTTATCAACGATTGCGGTATATGGCAGCCGCGATATCAAATTAAGACTCATTGTGCTAAATTTGATGGGCGGATAACAGGTAAGTCTTAATGGCACCATGTGGCTCCGTGAAACCTCGTAGTTAGGGCACTAGCTTGTGAGGTCTTATCCCGTTAACTCAGTAATATTGTACCTAAAGGAACAATTAACATGCACGAAAAAAGTACTATTTAAAAATATCTACGGCAAGTGCCCATATAAACGTAATAACTGGGGACAAGTATTAAAGTGTAGACACCGACGACTGAAGAAGCTGACAAGGGACGTCGAACAGATGTGCAGCACTATAGACCTATATCTCTGACGTCGATCAGTTGTAGGATTTTGGAACACGTATTATGTTCGAGTATAATGACTTTTCTGGAGACTAGAAATCTACTCTGTAGGAATCAGCATGGGTTTCGAAAAAGACGGTCGTGTGAAACCCAGCTCGCACTATTCGTCCACGAGACTCAGAGGGCCATAGACACTGGTTCCCAGGTAGATGCCGTGTTTCTTGACTTCCGCAAGGCCTTCGACACAGTTCCCCACAGTCGTTTAATGAACAAAGTAAGAGCATATGGACTATCAGACCAATTGTGTGATTGGATTGAAGAGTTCCTAGGTAACAGAACGCAGCATGTCATTCTCAGTGGAGAGAAGTCTTCCGAAGAAAGAGTGATTCCAGGTGTGCTGCAGGGGAGTGTCGTAGGTAAGTCTTATTGGCACCATGTGGCTCCGTGAAACCTCGTAGTTAGGGCACTAGCTTGTGAGGTCTTATCCCGTTAACTCAGTAATATTGTACCTAAAGGAACAATTAACATGCACGAAAAAAGTACTATTTAAAAATATCTACGGCAAGTGCCCATATAAACGTAATAACTGGGGACAAGTATTAAAGTGTAGACACCGACGACTGAAGAAGCTGACAAGGTGGCGGAGGAGGAGATTAGCGTTTAACGTCCCGTCGACAACGTGGTAATTAGAGACGGAGCAAAAGCTCGGGTTAGGGAATGATGGGGGATGGGGGAGGAAATCAGCCGTGCCCTTTCAAAGGAACCATCCCATCATTTGCCTGAAACGATTTAGGGAAATCATGGAAAACCTAAATCTTGATGGCCGGATGCTAGTTTGCAATCGTCGTCCTCCCGAATGCGAGTCCAGCGTGCTAACCACTGGGCCACCTCGCTCGGTAGTTCACAAGGAAAGGCCTTGTTACTGACTAGAAAGGAAATCCCATTGTAAGGTTTTAGCTGCTATGCTGCACCGGTATTAACGGGAGTAGGAGGAGCAGGTGCGGCAGTAATCGATTTCACTTCTACTAACTCTCTCCATTTATGTTGCTCTGCAAGCAACGCCGTGTTACAACACGTCCGGACTGTGTTCGTTGTTAGAGTAGATCACACTATCTTTGTGGTGTGGAATTATGTTTACAAAGTTAGTAAGTGTTCCATGCTTGCACTTATAAGAGCAATACTTTGTTATTGCAGAAGTTGTACCTACAGGAAAAGTGCATATTATTTGTGAACAACTAAAGCAACAGTTGACAGAAAAAATTCAAATGGCTCTAAGCGGGACTTAACATCTGAGGTCATTAGTCATAAAAATGGTTCAAATGGCTCTGGGCACCATGGGACTTAATTTCTAAGGTCATTAGTCTCCTAAACTAAGAACTACTTAAACCTAACTAACCTAATGACATCGCACACATCCATGTCCGAAGCAAGATTCGAAGCTGCGACCGTAGCAGCACCACGGTTTCGGACTGAATCGCTCGACCAAACAGTTGACAGAAGATGACGCTGTAATAGCAGAGTTTAATACACTTTTAACAGATGAGGAGGCATTAGATGAGAAGGCACCAGATGAAGGAAGTGTCGTGGCTGAGAGATGAAGCAATGTTACCAGTGGCGGATTTCCAGGGAAGGAATGGTTCATCTTGTCGGCCATCAACTCCAAGGAAACGAAGTTCCCAGTAGGATATCGGGCTGATATGTATAAGGTATGTTCAAAATAACCAAGGGAAAATATGGGAATGTTGATCATCCTGCTCTGTGTCGTCCAAGCTTAGCAGTTGATATGACACCGCATCTGAAAATTACAACAGATAAAGAGAAACGTTGTGTTACAAAACATCGAGACCAGATTAAAAACATAATTCGTCAAAGCAAAAAAATTTTCAGAAAATGGTAAATCGTGAATTACGTGACCGATTCATAGTAAAGAGACAAGAAAACGCAACAATAAATGAGCATTCAGTGAGACATTGGGTATTCACCCTCACAATTCAAAGCTTCCTACTGATGGGGAAATAAATTGAAAAATAAAAATAAAACTGTCCGTCGCAAATGTAGACGCAGTGGTGAGACTTTCGCTCGTTGAAAAGTAGTAAATAAATCGCTAATTCTGCAGAAGGGTTTTCTGGGTCTCAATAGTAACAGTCAGACATCTGTCAAGTAATGGCGTCATTTCTCATATGAAGCTTTTCGGAATTAGCTATCATCAGGCATCCATGGAATATTGCTGCACGTATGTATACGTTTCCTGTTGTACGTAAACAAACATTTACAGATTAGTAGCCCAAAACGCGTCATATGAGCAATTAAGTTATTCCTTGCACGATATGTGACTCTCACTAATGCGAACGAGTCAGCCTGTAAGCGGAACTACTGATTACTGTAACAATGGTTGTCTTCCTCCTGCATGATTTTATGCTACATTTATATTGGTAGTAAATTATTTTAAAAAAATGGTTCAAATGGCCCTGTGTACTATGGGACTTAACATCTGAGGTCATCAGTCCCTTAGAACTTAGAACTACTAAAACTTAACTAACCTAAGGACATCATACACATCCATGCCCGAGGCAGGATTCGAACCTGCGACCGTAGAAGTTGCGCGGTTCCAGACAGTAGCGCCTAAAACCGCTCGGCCACCAATGCCGGCCATGACACTTCTTCGGCGTCACTATTCATGTTGTGTTGTGGGCACCTTTCATCAACACCTCGTATGTGGAACTTTTATGTCAAGTGGTTTGAAATTTTATATGTACAGACACCACATATGCTTAAGACCTGAGAGATCCCATACGTGAAATCCCTATTCGACATTGCCCTTTAATGCGATTGACAAGCGTGATGCTGTCTCTGGCAGCTGTCCGGACAATGGGAGCGCAGCCGGACTCGGCTGTCCAGGGTCTACTGCAGGAAGCAAGGCCGCGCGGAGGGTCTCCGGGCGTGGCTCTGCAGGTATATAAACCCGGTCCCTCCTCTGGTCAGCACAGTCTGCTCCGCCGACACAACACACGCAACATGTACAAGCTGGTGAGTGTCCAAGGAGCCTCGTCTCCCGCTGGTTTCATTCGCTTTATTTCGCTTCCATATTACACTCAGAGATGTTGAAAGCCGTATACTTTATCGCCAACAATACTAATCAACATAACTCCGACAACTATTATTACCAAGCAGGGAATTGTTAGTTCCATATGTTGGTCCCTGATTGTAAAATATGTTGATTACGTCACGCTACTTTCATGTTATTTATATCAGAAGGCTATTTCAAAGGCGTAAAATTCAGAAATGAGTACGAAATAACCCTTTTTCAACGGCCATTGCTTTGTCTCCTCATCCAGAAACACATTTTTGTCCGAAACTGGGCTTCAGGCACCGTGGTTGTGATCACTGTGTTCCGAGTGGGTAACTGAGTCGCCAAGGGGTTTTATAACTTAATGTTTCGGAAAATCTTGCAACAAAGGCGGAAACGTTGATTGACAAAAATTTACGATGACATGGTCACACACCAGAAAAACCTTGCCTTAGCATACGAAACTGGAGTCTCAATTTGCAACAATTCGTTGCAAAGGACATGGGGAGTTAGAAAGAAACCGCATATGTAACTTGATGTTGCCTTAAATATACAAATTCACTAGATTTTGAATATTTCTCTGAAAATTTTGTCTCTGTCATTATGTTTCTGTGCTTACATGTCACTGCCTCCCAACGCGAAAAATAGAACATTGTTACAAATGTTTCGAAACAATGAAGCCTGCCGCGCATTTGAGATGTACGAAATATATTTAACGTTACGCCGAGGTTGACATCATTAAAGACAAAACAGTTTACCTGCATAGGACAAGGTTGCGAAACGAAACTGGGAGTTTCAACTGCAAAGGAATCATAGTGACTTTAGATTTAGCAATTTAGGAAAGGAAGAAAAAGTAAACCTGGCGCTTGAGTGAACTATGTGAATGCTTTGGAGCGATATTAGAACACAATGATGTGGGACGCATGCTGTGTGCTTACAGGTGATCCTGCCCCTGCTGTTCGCCGCCGTGTCGGCCGGCTACCTGGGAGGCGTGGCCGTGGCGCCAGCGGCCGTCGCCGCCCCCGCCATCGCCGCCCCCGTGGCCTACGCCGCCCCCGCCATCGCCGCCGCCCCCGCCTTGGCCGTGGCCCCCGCTCTGCGCGCCGCCCCTCTGGCTGTCGCCGCCCCCGCCATCGCCGCCCCTCTGCCCTACGCAGCTGCGGCACCGATCCTCAAGATCCACTGAACGAGGAGATTACTGTAGACGTGGTGCCATTTGTAAATACATAAATAGTATGAAATATATACCTAAACAAACCTAATTTATTTTTTGTTGTTTTTTCACTATTTCTCCTAAATATCGTCCTTCTGGGATGGTTTCACGGAAAACATAGTCGTTTTTACAACAACATGATCTGAGTATCACTTTCAAAGATAATTAACTCTGAGGCTGAGTCGCTGAGTCAATTCATCTCTCACCTGACTCAGAATATGTAACTGTGGTTATCTAAACTTCAGGCTTGCAGTATCACTTTCACACGCTATATCATGTACATTTCACAGGAATAACTTTATAGTGCAGTGCAATCTGGTACAGCGCAAGCGTTTTGCCGCATGGAAAGGTTTAATCTATGTTAATCCTCAGTGCAGTGCAATCTGGTACAGCGCAAGCGTTTTGCCGCATGGAAAGGTTTAATCTATGTTAATCCTCAGTGCAGTGCAATCTGGTACAGCGCAAGCGTTTTGCCGCATGGAAAGGTTTAATCTATGTTAATCCTCAGTACTTGGTACTTGAAAATTGCTGATTAGATACTTTTCAATTATCGATAGTGCTCATATGCTAATACCAAGCGAGGTGCAGAGTGGTAGGACACTGCGCTCGTATTCGTGAGAGGAGCATTTCTAATCCCCTCTGGCCATGCACCTCTCACGTGATTTACCCTAAATCCCGAAGGAAGATGCAGGTAATATGAATTCAACTATCACTAAATATTATGACGTTTTTTGCGTTGTAATAATCCAGTTAAAGTGTTCGATTACAGTTCTAGTTTTTTTCTCATTTTCTAATTTTAAGCTGTATCTGGGTCCTTCGTCATTAAATTTTTTGTACACTCCTGGAAATGGAAAAAAGAACACATTGACACCGGTGTGTCAGAACAACCATACTTGCTCCGGACACTGCCAGAGGGCTGTACAAGCAATGATCAGACGCACGGCACAGCGGACACACCAGGAACCGCGGTGTTGGCCGTCGAAGGGCGCTAGCTGCGCAGCATTTGTGCACCGCTGCCGTCAGTGTCAGCCAGTTTGCCGTGGCATACGGAGCTCCATCGCAGTCTTTAACACAGGTAGCATGCCGCGACAGCGTGGACGTGAACCGTATGTGCAGCTGACGGACTTTGAGCGAGGGCGTATAGTGGGCATGCGGGAGGCCGGGTGGACGTACCGCCGAATTGCTCAACACGTGGGGAGTGAGGTCTCCACAGTACATCGATGTTGTCGCCAGTGGTCGGCGGAAGGTGCACGTGCCCGTCGACCTGGGACAGAACCGCAGCGACGCACGGATGCACGCCAAGCCCGTAGGATCCTACGCAGTGCCGTAGGGGACCGCACCGCCACTTGCCAGCAAATTAGGGACACTGTTGCTCCTGGGGTATCGGCGAGGACCATTCGCAACCGTCTCCATGAAGCTGGGCTACGGTCCCGCACACCGTTAGGCCGTCTTCTGCTCACGCCCCAACATCGTGCAGCCCGCCTCCAGTGGTGTCGCGACAGGCGTGAATGGAGGGACGAATGGGGACGTGTCGTCTTCAGCGATGAGAGTCGCTTCTGCCTTGGTGCCAATGATGGTCGTATGCGTGTTTGGCGCCGTGCAGGTGAGCGTCACAATCAGGACTGCATACGACCGAGGCACACAGGGCCAACACCCGGCATCATGGTGTGGGGAGCGATCTCCTACACTGGCCGTACACCTCTGGTGATCGTCGAGGGGACACTGAATAGTGCACGGTACATCCAAACCGTCATCGAACCCATCGTTCTACCATTCCTAGACCGGCAAGGGAACTTGCTGTTCCAACAGGACAATGCACGTCCGCATGTATCCCGTGCCACCCAACGTGCTCTAGAAGGTGTAAGTCAACTTCCCTGGCCAGCAAGATCTCCGGATCTGTCCCCCATTGAGCATGTTTGGGACTATATGAAGCGTCGTCTCACACGGTCCGCGCGTCCAGCACGAACGCTGGTCCAACTGAGGCGCCAGGTGGAAATGGCATGGCAAGCCGTTCCACAGGACTACATCCAGCATCTCTACGACCGTCTCCATGGGAGAATAGCAGCCTGCATTGCTGCGAAAGGTGGATATACACTGTACTAGTGCCGACATTGTGCATCCTCTGTTGCCTGTGTCTATGTGCCTGTGGTTCTGTCAGTGTGATTATGTGATGTATCTGACCCCAGGAATGTGTCAATAAAGTTTCCCCTTCCTGGGACAATGAATTCACGGTGTTCTTATTTCAATTTCCAGGAGTGTATATCTGTCCCTCTAACTGAAGGTCTGAGGTACTTCGGCCATTCGCTTATGTACTAAACTGAACACCTGCGGTCGTTCTTTCGATGTTATTTATTAGATGGCGACCAGTTTCTTGATTCAGTAGACAATCTTCAGTCCTTTATTCACTCTGAAAGGGTTAACTCCAGTCATATACACTATTCCATCAGTAGCCAACGTGTATGAACTGATGAAACTGTGGCTGTCAGCGACGACTGGAGTTAAACCCCTAGGCGGCAGTTAAGGCCTGAAGATAGTGTACTGAACTACCGAAATTGGTTGCCATATAATAAATAACATCGAAAGGACGGCTGTAGACGTTAAATTTTATTACATTCATCACTACACGTCTGTTACAGCGAATCTCATACAAAACACGTGCATTATTAAACACAAATACAGAAAAGAGAGTACAGTGTTTTTTATTATTCCGCTTTTACAGAAGTATTTTGCGTTTAAACGTTTACTCCACTTCTTCCACGCACAACACGCCTCCGTTCTTCTCATTGCATTGTCAGCATTCATTCTCATTTCTTCAGTCATATACCTCCCCTTTCCCCCTCTGCATTCGTAATGAAAAACAAGTGCCGGCCTGAGTGGCCGAGCGGTTCTAGGCACTACAGTGTTCAACCGCGCGACCGCTACGGTCGCAGGTTCGAATCCTGACTCGGGCATGGATGTGTGTGATGTCCTTAGGTTGGTTAGGTTTAAGTAGTTCTAAGTTCTAGGGGACTGATGACCTGAGATATTGAGTCCCATAGTGCTCAGAGCCTTTTTGAAAACAAATTGCACTCCGCTCCTTCTTTCTCAGAGGTCGTGATCCAACGAGTCGCTGAATATTTGTAGATGAAGGGATGTTTGTTTGAGCACCTACTCTGAGCACTACATACGTGTAGCAAGGGTACAACACTAATGCATATGGGTGGTGGTGGGTTGAGAGGGAATACACCAAAATTTATCCATCACTAAACACGTTTATTAAAATGTGACCATTATCACATTCTAAGAACGCATGTATGTTCTAGTTACTCCCAATGTGAATTTTCTTTCAGAAATTGCCAAACTTCTTTAGCACAATCAGAACAATGGAGCAAGCCAAACACGAATGATCGTAGCTTCAGTCACGCTTCAGCAACTAGCATATAACCTGTTTCACTAATCCAGACATTTATTCAAATGAGTTGCTCCAATAACAGTTCTGCTACGTTTGTCTCTCTCTCTGGTAAACTTCGTTTAGTTATACGTTCGTCAAAAACTTTTCATCGATTGAGATTCACCAAAAAGTTAAACAACTAACACTACATGTGAAACATTTAGAACGGAGAACATTTCTTTCATACTTAATTAAAGCAGCAAGGAATTCGTCGTTTAACAAACACACTTAGTCACTCCCCTTACTGCCAACAATTCTCGAGAATGCAAGTAGTGGGCACGACTGCTGGACCAGATCAATTCAGATCGCACTTAGGGTAGTCAAGACTCACAGGAAAGTTGTGAAACGGCCATAAGCCACCCAGAATTTTTAAGAGGCCGCTTTCCAATAAACAGCTGTCAAGAACTTTGCGTATGGTGTCAAGCCACACAGTTACAAGCACTTCCTAGCTCTCACTCGCTGTTCTGTGGGCTCAAAATTTCTACATACATAAATAAAACTCCTTAAAATTAATTAAACCAGTCATAAGAAAATGGCAAACAAGTAAGCATCCGTGAATACCACGCGCCACGACAGACTCCTTGCCTGAAGTTTATTCGAGTAAGATCATCGATCCATCAAACATAGTTAGCCTTGTTTTGTATTGTATTGAACTGGGGACCTAGAAACGACGGAGAGGATTCGTCCCCGGCGTAGCCTCAGTGGTACACAACCCCACAATAGGCTACAGCAGACCTCTCACCCAACCGCCGCCCCACACCGAACCCATGGTTATCGTGCGGCTCGGCCCCCAGTGGAGCCCCCGGGAATGTCTCACACCAGACGAGTGTAACACCAATGTTTGCGTGGTAGAGTAATTATGGTATACGTGTACGTGGAGAAAGTGTTTGCGCAGTGTAGCTGTGGCAGAATAAGGGGAACCAGCGAGCATTCGCCGAGGCAGATGGAAAACCGCCATACAAACCATCCACAGGCTGGCCGGCACACCGGACGACTCCACCGGGCTGATTCGTGTCACGGACCGTCATACCTTCCCGCTCGGAAACCAGTGCATAAGACTGCACGCCTAACTGGACGATCATACAGTATCTTACTATACTACTCTTGCGAAACAGAATAAATTTACTTCTTCAGGCTTTCCGGGCGAGGGGTTGACATGTTGAACAGTAGGGTTTCTGTCTGTTATTCACGTATCTCTTGCGCGATATTTCATCTGCGTGACTCGCAGTCTTCTTCATTTGCTTCCTGTGTCTAACACTGATTCCATGGCGATACGAGTCCGGTATTTGTGTCCATGTTGTGCCAGTCGCTCCGTCTACGGTACGCGCCGCTTCAGGCGTTCTGTCTGTGCTATGCGCTGACCAGTAGTAGCGACTGCAGAGCTTTCTTCTAGCCGCGGCAGTTCCGAACGCCGTGCACGTAGTTTGTAGTTATTATTCGTTGTAATCTTGCTGCATGAAGTTCTGAATGAAGCGCAAGTCGTGCTAGACATTTTATCTTCCGATTGTCGTCACTTAAACCCTCCTGTGATTAGGACGTTCTGTAACTGTGGTGTGTCGTTTCAGGGGTCTTTTCCCACGTCCGTTCCTGCCAGGAGCAGCTGCAGTGTTATTTTCAGCCCACTGGTGTCCACTTTGCCGCTCGAGACTCAGTAGAACGTCCTCAGGTATTGGGTCTGTTGTCTGAGTTACCATTTCACGTGCATCCTTTGTTACATGTACTGTGCAGTTTTCTCTAAATCCATCTCCATAATTGGGCCCTGGGGTATGGAAGCTGCCACTGTTATGTCTTCAGAAGGTCGAGTGCTGGGTTCCAGGCAGAGTTCAGTTGGAAACTGGTGTCATGGTTCTCTGTGACCTTAGTCTCAAAAGACTCTTTAATAACGTTGTCTCAGTACCTCGATATTTGTGTTAGAGTCTTTGCATTATTAAAGTTAATAAAACTGTCTCAGGCTGGTGTGCCTTTGGTGTTATTTGCACTTGATATCAATGGTCCTAGTCGTCTGTCAGATGTTTGTCATACCAAATTCATATGATATGTGGCAAACACCCGGTTTCTGCAAACGCACATTCACATTCACTAGCAGAGAATTTATCTTGGTGGGTGGTTGTAACACGCTCTTGTTGTTATGTTTGAGGAGAATGATGCTGATTTTGGCAGATATTGGACGGACATGAGGCAAATATACAACCTTTGTTGTTTCTTCTTGTACCTCTTCAGGAACGTCTGGCGGAGAATCAGGACACGGTGCCTTTTGAACATCTCGAGAAGAATTTCATTATTATAGAGCATAGATTGTAGGTCTTCTATCTCAGTCGCCAAATTATTAGGATCTGATAGAATTCGTGCCCGATGAACCACAGTTATGAGTACACAATTTTTGTGCGCTGGATGGTGGCAACTGATTGCTTGCAGGTAGACGAAGGTGGGATGTGTTTGCAGTACACACTGCATTCCTCTTCACTAGTACATCTAGGAATGGGAATAGTCCATTGTTCTCCAGTTCATGGTGAATTTACTGTGAGGGTGGCGTGATTTTAGGTGGTCCAAGAAAACATCGACCTTTCCCCTCTCCTGGAGCCATAATACAAACTTGTCAACTATGTACCTACAAAGCATTTAGGCTGATCAAGGACTGATGTAATTTCCTCCTTTACAAATCTGTCCATAAGGAGGTTTGCCACTGCCGATGCGAGAGACCTGCCCATTGCTACCCCTTCCATTTGCTCGTAGAAGGACCCCATACAGGTAGTACATCGTGATATATCTGCCTCACAGCACAGTGGCCAAGGAGGAGGAGGGAGCCGGATCCCCTGTGGCGAGGGCCAGAGGAGAGGACATTTCAGCCACTCTGCAAGCACGCAGTGGGCATCTGGACTGACACCCTCGGCTCGCTTAAGAAGGAACAGGTTGCGAAGAGACTGGCTGACAATGAGAAGGACACTGTGAACTGAAAGACCCTTGCAAAGGATGGAAAAGCAAGAATGTCCAAGTGGAAACATGTGACTGTTCTTCTGACCTATCAGAAGTCATTTTCCCTGACTTAGAATGCAGGAATGTGCCGACAGTTCCAGCACTGCATGGGCACAGGGAGGAGCGTACACAAACTCCAGACAATTCATGCAGGGAGGCGTGTGGAAGATGTCCGCCTTCTTAAGAATGAGTTTTTCTCAACAGTAAGGACGTTCTTTATAAATCACGGACGCCAGCAGACTCTGAGACGAAGCCAAAAAATGAGTCAGTCCAGGCCTCAAGTAGAGGTTGCAGTTACGGAGAATTGTTGTGTAGCTGCTCTCACGAAAGCTTCGAAATGCGGAAAAACATTGTAAGAATGTGAAATTTTGATAAAGGTGCAACTTCCCGAGCCACGCACCGGCCCACGCAAGATAAACAATTTCCTTCCTGCAATGGGAGGACTGACGTGGTACTCAAACGTCGATCTGCCTTTGGGATGCATTGTAAATTTAGTCCGCCAATGACAAAGCCGCGAGAGGAGAAAATTTCGAGGAAGACTTGAGCTGGGAAGTGGAGAGAGAACAATTAGTCTGTGAGATGGAGCCGGAAAGGGAGTACATCAGGTCTCTTCCATCCGTCGCCAACATCCACCTTCCGATACCGTGATATCACAGCCTCGGCCACACAACCAACATCGGGCAGACAAAGCGGAGATCGTATCTGGGTCTTGTCGCAATGCCGCGATTGCTGGTGAGGGCAGCCGGCTCGCAATGCACAGCTCCGAGGCGACGCGCCACACCGACTCGGCGCCTGCCGCTGACAGCCATACACTGCCAATGGTCCTCGAATTAATAAATGAGTAATGTCCGTGCCCAGTCAAATCGTTTGTAAAACAGTACTGAAATAAATACATTTATATTCTGCTTTAATCATCTAAGCAAATTGATCCATTCACACATCAACCCCTTGACCTTATAACCTTTTGTGTTTGATTTCATTTAATTACTGAAATCAGTTAACTGTTGGCTCCTAGGGTGGGACGATATGATTGGTAATTTTTGTATTATGTGACGTCACTATCAATTTCACAAGTTTCCTATAACGTCGACGCCTATATGTGCCTGAATAAGTCCAAGAGAGCACAGTCCAACTTGTCTCCAATCAACTCAAATGAATCATTCAGTGGTACGTGGGTGAACAGGGAGACGACGTCGAAACTGACCATGATGTTAAAGTCTGTGATCTGTAGATGCCTGACACATTCTAACAAATCCTCTGAGTTTGCAATGTGATGAACACACTTCCCCACATATGTCGAGAGCGTCTTCTTAAGGTATTAAGCAGTAAGGTACGTGGCTACGCCAATGTTCCTGACTACTGCACGTAGAGGAACGTCTTCCTTGTGCACCATAGCCTGGCCATAAAGTCTAGGTGGTACTGGTGGTTTTGCCCTCAGCTGCTGAACGATCTTTCGTGGTTCTTTAGAAGAGCCCTGACCGCGGGATTCCTTTCTACCGGCCTGCACGCCCGGTTATCAAGAAGTTATCGCATCTTATTGACACAATCTGTCTTCTGTAGGACGATGGTAGCATTCCCTTGTCTGCTTATAGCAGAAGGAATTCGACGCAACCACCTTGAAAGTACTGATGAAGGGTCTTAATTTCGCAGTTAGCCCCAGAAATGTTTCTGTTGCTGCCTTTCTCAGTGAGTGGACATGTGGCTAAGGAACTTATTGCCAGTGAGGCTGCAGATATCGAATTTTAGGGAGCTCACCAAAACCACGTTTCCGAAATCAAACATCTCTGGTGATGAGAGGTTGGCTGTGAAACAACTCCAGCACTGTACTGTTATCAGGACGACGAGGATACTGTATTCACAAGTGGCATCCTGGACCTGGCAGCAGTCTCCACCTGAGTGCACAACAGCCTGTCTTCGACAGCGCTGAGGTCGTAGCTGCACTGGGTCATCGCGGAATGCCTGCGAGGGAAGCGCCTTTCTCGTCCCGCCGCCATCTGCACTGCACGCGGCCGTGGTACGGACCTGCTGCAGTGACGTCATGATTCGCTGACAAGGCGCCAGCAGTGCTTCGCTGCAGACCGCAGCCCTAAAGACGCCTCTACCTTTGTACACTCTGCACAATAGACAATTGTTGTTGCAGATATCGCTGTGTCACTGACGCATCCGAGCATGGACTGGACCACTCGTCCTCCACCCCAGCACGCATATCGCATAATTGGTGTGAAAATTCTTCAACATGATAGCGTCTCGTCGGGAAACCCTGAAGAATTAAATGTTTTCTGTTTCGCAGTAGCGTAGTAAGGTAATGTGTATGCAAAGAGTGAGAAATTCCTCGTGTTGTACTAGTTGGCGATTTAGGCATGTGGCATAGAGTTCTTCTGAGTCTCTGTGAAGCTCGATACGCTCGAAAGAATAGCGTGTAGTTATCGTTTACGTGTTGGAGTTAAAGTTCTTCTATTTTTATTTTTTTGCTGTTGTAAAACATAGTAATAAATTACGTACAATGCCAGACACCCATTCTGCTGCTACACTCAGGATTATTCCCAATTTGATGTAACAAGTACATATATTGTCAGAGTTAAATTTCAAGCAACAGCAGGAAAAGCATAAGTTACGTGGTCAGGTAAAAGTTTTAAAAGCTCTAGTTTAACAGTGAGAAACAGGGTCTAGGCAAGTCAACACAATAGTGTGTGTAACCTCCCCATTCTCTTTCGGTCCTTCAGCAGCTACGTATCGTTCCTAGCAAATCAACATAGCACATAACTGCATCCATTGACAATGTTGGAGCTAACGCCGCAATGAGCGGTTGGTCAGACGAGATTACTCTGTGGCTAATTTACGATTGATAGACGAAGCAAGAACATAGGTATTGTACCACGAAGTTCTGAGTAAGACCGAGACATTTCAGCAGTCAGCTGATGGGTCGTAACAATCTTATCAAAAACAGAACAACATATATGACTTTCCGGAAAAAATCAAATATCTTAACACAAAAAAGTAATGAGCCAGTGAAAATACTGTCGTATCGGAGCACAAAGAAGGCGATGGTGCTGCTGTTTAATAAGAGACTCTGACTGAATAGTGGGGCACGAGCTGGACCATTAAACCTTTTTCAGTAGCTTTAAAAATTGCCCGATTCCCTGCGCAGTCGACGACCTCCGCTGGTTGTGAAACAGGGACAGCCAGCCCTAAATCACACCCACGCCGCTTATCTTACAGACTCGCCGACAGCAGCCTGGTGGACGGGGAAGGAGAACGAAAGAATAAGCGGCGGTTACCCAGCACCATAATACTCCAGTCTGCAGCGTACTGGAGAAGTAATGATTTTAATGCGCTACTTGTCAGTGAAATGAAAAAGAAATGTCGTGTGGCTAGGGCCTCCCGTCCGGTAGACCGTTCGCCTGGTGCATGTCTTTCGAGTTGACGCCACTTCGGCGAGCTGCGCGTCGATGGGGATGAAATGATGATGATTAGGACAACACAACACCCAATCCCTGAGCGGAGAAAATCTCCGACCCAGTCGGGAATCGAACCCGGGCCCTTAGGATTGACAGACTGTCATGCTGACCACTCTTGTGACACATTTGTCAGTGGTTCACCACACTGTTCGAAACGAGGGAGACTGTCTTTGGTCTGCCAAGATACCATACAGGATAACCTGCATCACTCGTCTTTGTACTAAACCGAATTCTATAATATATTCTAACATCAAAAATACTTACTTCTCATATAAAGAAACCACTTTCACCATGACAGCCAGATTATGTTCCGAAGCAACTGTCATATAAAATAATACTCGTGTTGCGTCCAAGATGCCCTGAGACTAATAGAAAATGTTGCTCCATGAACTACCAGTCAAATATTTATCAAATTTTTGGAGATGTTCATAGAGTAACTAAACGATACACTTTCATTCAATTCGGAACGGATGTTCATAGTGAATATCGGTACCAAGTGTGATCCCAACGAACACAATACACGTGTTATTCCATGGCAATGAAAACAAATAGCCACAGAACGTTATCTTAAGGGATTTGTCGTCATACCTGAAATTCATGCTGTGCCATTTCGTGAAGATTGCTGCCTAAAGGCTGGTATGAAAGTATTCCAGCGGTATCCTGCTGGAATATACCATTTGATACCATGCTCAGGAATAGTATGACAAAAGGATTTCCTTCCTTGCCACATACTATTATTCACATTCTATTCAACATAAAACAAAGAAGTCCGGTTGTCATTTCCTGCAGCTCTCCATACATTGTTCTTGGAATTGGAATTGTACAGGTACTGAGAACAGCTGTTACCTGCAACCTTACACCTTACACCAGGTACGCCAGGACTTACTGGCACCGATCTGACCGCCACAGACAGATGGGAGGCACAGCGCCAAACGCCGCAGAATGTCACTCAGTGTCATGGCCGATTGAGGTCTCAGTCTTAATCTATTCCCAACGATTCCTGTTAAAAGTGTTCCAGTTACCGCTGCACACATTTCGTCACACTCATCGCTATAATTTTATGATGATACAATCTCTCTGGAACGACCCGTGATTGCTTTTATTGTCACACTTATGTCCGCACCACATGGACTTATCATCATCATCAAGTTGGTTAATTCATTATACATAAATGGAGAAAAGTTAATCTTATTATTAAAACTTTGGACTATATTTTGTTCCATTTGGGCCACGAATGTGATTTGTTTAAGTTCGGGCTATGTACAAGCGCTTGCGGCAACAACACAACGTCTACTCTTCACAATAGTCTAGTTACGCATTTAAATATATAGACTATTTACTACAGATTAGATAGGGATCGGCATTATATCTTTCTGCTAACAATTATACATGTAGAATCCTGTACTAAAATAACTTACGTTGCCTCAACGATACGCAAATGGCTACTGTGTTATTTGATGTCATCAAACCATTAAAATGAAAATTCATCTTCTAGCCCCAACTTTCTCCAAAAATACTGAAGACGCTGGAGCTTAGTGGATTCTGATATACGTGACAGGGCAAATGAGTATAGAAAGTTCTCAGTCGGAGCACTTTGCGATAGCTCCGAATCTCTAGTAGACACACAGGTAAAATTGAGAAATGGCGAAACTGTGAAGCTGTGATGGCTGGTCGTGAGCTGTACCTTATCCGATAACAGGACTGCCCCCGAAAAACGAAGTTTCGAGTCTTATTATCGCTCTCCCATAGAGCTTTTAATTCTCCCAAAACTCCAGAAGAACTTATACTCTGCTGCAGAGTGAAAGATTTAGTCTGAACTAAACAGATAATTCCACAAAGATTAGCTACACTAGACGGGCAGTATTGTAAAATAATAATCAGTCTGTTTCAGTCGGTAACAATAAGCCAGAACAACCACATATCACTCAAAGTTGCTGTTTATCGAATCTGCTGCCTAAATCGTGTGCCTGATAGGCGATGCAACAAGTGAAAATGAATGTGAAGAGGAAAATGAATGCTTGAAGCTAATAGAAGCCATGTTTTAAGGCTCGTAGATAAGATAGACTTTCTACTTAAAAACAAAATAAAGATATACTACAGTTCAGCTGCCAGCTGAGATACAGAAGATTCACAGTGAAGAACATATGTGTTGTGTTCCTGAGGTAAACAGTTAACATGAAATGACCCAACTTCCTTCGACAAAGAAGATATGCTTGTGTAAAATACCACCTTAGCTTTGAGAAAACCACCTTAGCAGTAGCAGATAGTACGTCATGATCTCACTGTTGTGCAGATGAAAAACTCGGAGAATCAATAATTAATGAAGTGCATGAATAATGTGATTCTTGAGTTTCTCCCGGCGTATTTGATAATCAAAATATCCACGGGTGTAATGCCGGTCTATAGTGTCCAACGGGCACAATATTTCGGCGATCAAACATGTCGCCATCATCAGGTGAACTGACGGACTGAGCTCCTGTGAACGTGCCGGCACGGAGATCCGTACGCTATGGCTGCTCAGGGGAACTGGGTTCGGTCGCTCGCTCGCTCGCTGTAAAACGCTGGCTACATATGCCAGGTGTAGGGGCAGGTTAACCAGCGGGGCTGCTGTTCCTGCAGTGACATCTTCAGGGTGCGGTTTGTCCTAACGGAGTGAGCTGTCCTCACTAGGCGTCAGTCATTGCGACGCCATATTGTTTTCCGACATCGGGCTGCGAGAGAAATTACTCTCGCAGAAGGTCTGGCCATCGAGTCGTTGGCCTGTGGTGGACCTGGCGGCCCAGACCACGAATCAGGCGACTGGCAGAGTGTTCTGCATCGCAGTAGAACACCCTTGCGATTTGCCGGAAGCGATACCGTAGGAAAGGGATGCCCGCTTCCTCATGGAGCAGCCTTGCTGGGTAGCGAGGCGGCTTGTGGAGCGCAAGTCGCAGCGCCCTATTTTGCACGCGTTGGAGCGTCGCAATGTGCGTCGCTGCCGCGTTACCCCACACCACGGCCGCATATTCCAGTACCGGTCGGACGAGGGACAGATACATGGTGAGGCCGTGGCGTGGAGGAAGCGTCGATGAGGGATTGAGTAATGGGTAAAGTGCACGAAGGCGCCCCACTACCCGCCCTCTGACGTCGCGGATGTGTGGCAGCCACGTCAGGTGTCTGTCCAATGTCACCCCGAGATATTTGCCGGTCCGCAACCATGGAATGGGGCCCCCCATGATCGTGACCGGCGGTAGGTCCGGTGGCAGCATCCTTCTGCTAAAGATGACTGCCTGGCTCTTCGCAGCGTTAAACTTTGGGTTCGGTCGCGGCGGCGGCTGATTTAAATACCCTCCGCCCGCGGCGCGCTCCCTCCGCCGTCCGCGCCCCGCGCCACGGTAGCGCGGTGGAACAGATTGCGACGGCGTCTGAGATGACGTCGGTGTGATGGCTCTGCCCGCCGTGGTCGTCACAACTATGCGTTTGCTCGATTTACTCTTGATTAACCCAATCGCTGGTTCCCAAGCCTTGCTAAGATTATAGCCACAGTCACGGTTTATGAGGTCGTCATTGGTGCGAATTTCGATGGCCTCTCTAACAACGCTGTCCCAGTATCTCGACGTCTGTACCAGAATCCTCGTGCGGTCATACTCCATAGCGTGATTTTCCGACAAACAATGTTCAGCGACCGCCGACTTGCTCGGATACATCAGTCGAGTGTGCCTCTGGTGTTCACGGCATCGATCCTCGACGGTACGCATCGTCTGACCAATATAGGACTTGCCACATTGACACGGAATCTGGTACACGCCGGCCTTCCTCAAACCGAGGTCATCTTTGGCGCTCCCCACCAGTGCACGAGTTTTATTCGGAGGACAAAACACAGTTCCGACCCGGTGTTTCTTCAGAATGCGGGCTGTCTGCGTGCAAATACAGATCAGTGTGTG
This sequence comes from Schistocerca gregaria, assembly GCF_023897955.1. NCBI lineage: Eukaryota > Metazoa > Arthropoda > Insecta > Orthoptera > Acrididae > Schistocerca > Schistocerca gregaria. Next base: position 522,422,819 of record NC_064922.1, on the reverse strand, counting down.
TTGTCTTTCGATACACCCCATGACCTAGGGTGCCGTCAGCCCTTCTCCTGACCAAGACGTCGAAGAAAGGAGGGTAAATTACCTTTCCTCGACAGTTTGGTCAGGAGAAGGGCTGACGGCACCCTAGGTCATGGGGTGTATCGAAAGACAACACACACTTATCTGTATTTGCACGCAGACAGCTGCCACCACCCTTCACAGAGGAATGGGGTACTTAAAACTCTAGTACATAGGGCGCGCACTATCTGTATTTGCACGCAGACAGCTGCCACCACCCTTCACAGAGGAATGGGGTACTTAAAACTCTAGTACATAGGGCGCGCACTATCTCTGACACGGAGAGTCTACCCCAGGAATATCTGAGAACTGTGTTTCGAAAGAATGGGTACTCAGAGTGGCAGATCCAACGTGCTCCCCGCCCAACCACTGCAGCACAACCTGCTGAGATGGATGAAGTCACGAGGGAGGAGGTAGGCACTGCATTTATTCCATACACAGGCGCACTCTCGGGGAAAATCGCCCGCTTTCTGAAGAAACACCGGGTCGGAACTGTGTTTTGTCCTCCGAATAAAACTCGTGCACTGGTGGGGAGCGCCAAAGATGACCTCGGTTTGAGGAAGGCCGGCGTGTACCAGATTCCGTGTCAATGTGGCAAGTCCTATATTGGTCAGACGATGCGTACCGTCGAGAATCGATGCCGTGAACACCAGAGGCACACTCGACTGATGTATCCGAGCAAGTCGGCGGTCGCTGAACATTGTTTGTCGGAAAATCACGCTATGGAGTATGACCGCACGAGGATTCTGGTACAGACGTCGAGATACTGGGACAGCGTTGTTAGAGAGGCCATCGAAATTCGCACCAATGGCGACCTCATAAACCGTGACTGTGGCTATAGTCTTAGCAAGGCTTGGAAACCAGCGATTGGGTTAATCAAGAGTAAATCGAGCAAACGCATAGTTGTGACGACCACGGCGGGCAGAGCCATCACACCGACGTCATCTCAGACGCCGTCGCAATCTGTTCCACCGCGCTACCGTGGCGCGGGGCGCGGACGGCGGAGGGAGCGCGCCGCGGGCGGAGGGTATTTAAATCAGCCGCCGCCGCGACCGAACCCAGTTCCCCCTGAGCAGCCATAGCGTACGGATCTCCGTGCCGGCACGTTCACAGGAGCTCAGTCCGTCAGTTCACCTGATGATGGCGACATGTTTGATCGCCGAAATATTGTGCCCGTTGGACACTATAGACCGGCAGTACACCCGTGGATATTTTGCATGAATAATGTTCAAATGGCTCTGAGCACTATGGGATTTAACATCTTAGGTCAGCAGTCCCCTAGAACTTAGAACTACTTAAACCTAACCTTACCTAAGAACATTACACAACACCCAGCCGTCACGAGGTAGAGAAAATCCTTGACCCCGCCGGGAATCGACCCCGGGAACCCGGGCGTGGGAAGCGAGACCGCTACCGCACGACCACGAGATGCGGGCCATGAATAATGTACCGAATGAGTTGTTACTATGAAGAAAATTCAGAACAAGTCATCTGATTGGAAAACCTACCATCAGAAATGAGAGAATATTGGATTTTTCTTCAAAACATGCAGGAATTTTTAGAGTACTAGTCCAAATGTAAGTCAAGAGAAAGCACTGTACAGGTATATAAAGAACAGAATAGCCAGGGGACCGGGAAGTGGGACAACTGTGGGACATCTGTGATAATCCTTGTAAACATTCACAGGATGCAGAATATCGAAAACTTGCTAATACTACCTCGCCAGATGTACAATTCGAGCACGTAGGCATATGGTGCGCATGTTTCGCAAGAGGCATCACATTGGTTGGCTTGGATAGATTCTTGCTAGAAGGTTAGTTATTACAACAGAAAAATTTTGCCAAAGGCTTCTACACTAATAATAGCTGACACAAAGGAATTTGAATCAAATGAAATTCACTCCTGTGGAAGATAGTATTTGGCAATAAATACCCTTCTAGTACCCTGTGAGTGTGTACATCGTAGAACACAGAGTGGAAAATATCATCAGCAGCACGCGAGAAATCGAGCCGAATAACTTTTAATCAAGGTTTCATCTCTGTCATCGAATAATTCAGGAAAGTGTTGCGATGACGGAAAGTGTACAGTCCGGATTGCGCTAATATCAACTATGATCGTATTTTCAACTGCCGCAATTTCAATGTTTCAGGTGATGAAAAACTATACGCCGTCCTTGCCTCACATCACGAGTCACAATTCCCTGCTAACTTGTGAGGTGGAAGACTGCCTTATATTCTACCATCTGTTACAAAGCTGATACAATCATTGGTACCTTCACCACTTGTTCTCCGTTAGAGACTGTATTTTCCAAACGTCTGTACACCAACTCTGTTCGATACAAAAGCCTGTGAATAGCTGAACAACAGATATACACACCGCTAGATTGAAAATGAAGGCCCTACCTCGTGACCAGTGTGATTGTCGGATGTCTTTGAAAAGAATATCTTTCTATGGACACCCTTGAAGACGTTGGTGTATGAAACCCCAATAGGAACTGACGAGAAACTGATTCGTAGAATCTGCTTGTCGCATCAGAGACATTAGAGTGAGGGTGACAAACCGCTATACTCAGTTCTTATAAAAGCACTTGTGCCGAGCTTAGGCTGTTGCTGTAAGATGTAACTTGTTGTAATGTCCTCTTACATGTGTATAATTACGATCCTTAGAAGGTGTCTACTATATGGTCAACTTCCATAATTTAATGGGTACAACGAATAACCAACCGTAGTGAAATTTGCATCTTTGGCTGGTTTTTCGATTTACTGATTAGCAGAAGTTTTGTGCACACTAATCGATTATGTGTGTAGTCATTCCTATTCTGCCTGGTATTCTGCTACACTTTTTTATACTACTTAATGTCTTTGAGTCGATCGGGGCTCAATCAATGAAACTCCAAGAAGGCTGTGCAGACAGCATAGCTGCAAGTTTGAACCACACAATCCTTTCCTAGTTCGTTGTTGATGGTTTTGTTCTGAAGTCTATTAAGAAAGAAGGCTTCCATGAAAATGCTGAGAAGGAAATAATGATGTATAACAGCAGTCAAGGTTTGTGCCAGGGGTGACAATAAGTGAATTCCAAACTGCATTTCCTCTGCAGATGATAGGCTTAAACCAAGTAATCCTGCACCAGCTTGCAAGCTTGGCGAACCACGTTTTAAATGTATATTTCGTGTTTCAATCGAGCGACGACTATTATGCTGTGGAGCTCGCAGTTTTTTATTCACTTGGGGCACATTCGTATTTCCTATTTTGTATAAAGATTCGTAACCGAAATGAGTAGAAAAATTTTCATCAATCAGGAATTTTCTGGCTTTCAAGAAAAATTTGAAACAACTTGCCTGGTTGACAGAGGCGTAAGGACCTTATATCTCAGAAAACATTGATTTTAATGTTCTATGTAAGGAATATGTATTATTTACTCTTTAAAAATGTGAGGTTAATTTCATATCTTCAGTCTTTATTTACATTTCATTACTTCATCAAATTAAATGAAATTATACTTGCACTGATGCCTCGCATACCAATGGCAGAGGAGCACAATTTCGTGCCTTTAGCGTAATAATTACTTCGATGAAAGCCATTTCTCATTTCCTTTACAAAGTTACAATACTTTATTAAGAGTTTTTACAGCATAGTATTCTGAATTATAGTGGAGATCCCAATCATAGAACATTTATTTTATAAGTCGTAATCTAGAAATTGTTAATGGGATAAAGGAGTAGAGTCAGGGTCAGAAGATCACTCACTAAACACTAGTGAACTTTTTCAGATGTGAAAATATATCCATTGCGTGTAATATGATTGTAAGCATAAAGTTGTTCTTCAAGGGACAGGTAGATCAAGTCACAAGGTTCTTCACCAGGGTAATCGTATGTGGAACTGTTACGCCCACGTAATTTTTAACGTTCAAACGCCATATACGGTAAAGGTCTGGGGCACCCTGTAAGTGACATCTCTCACGGCCTTCGCCGTATAATATGAACAACGAGAGTGACGTCTGCGGCCAGTAGGTGCACCGCCGGACTCAGCTGTCCAGGGTCCGCTGCAAGAAGCAAGGCCGGGCGGACAGTCGCCGGGCGTGGCTCTGCAGGTATATAAACCCGGACCCTCCTCTGCTCAGCACAGTCTGCTCCGCCGACACAACACACGCAACATGTACAAGCTGGTGAGTCGCAGGCGAGCCTCGTCTCCTGCTGGCTTCATTCGCTTTACTTCACTTCGATGCCACACTTAGAGATACTGGAATGCGTACATATCACTCGTCCCAGAAACTTTTTACCGAGTAGTGAAATATTTGTTACCTATCTACATCTTATTTATGTCAGAACAGCCCTTGCAAAGGTGTCAAATAGATAAATGAAAATGAAGAGTTTCATCTTTATCGACGCTTGAATTTTCTCTGCTTCTGGGACATACTTTATGAGCCTATGTGGGTTTCAGCGTCCGTTTCGTGTACAATCTAACTTTTACGACTATGTGTCTCCACGTTGTTTTATAACTTAACTTCTCCGCAAATGTTGCAACAAAGGCGAAGTTACGACGTAGTCAGATACAGAGAAAACATAGATTCAAAATATATCTTCTTCATCCAGGAAAATTCTAACTTATAATTGTTACATTTACTGATTGCCAGACTGCATAACAACAAATCTTGAAGTAAACGCCCACTAGTCTCATCCCTCATTTTGCAACTTTTGGAAATGATACGAAAACTTAAACAGTAAAGAGCACTGTTAACTTGATATTGCCTCACATTTGTTTTTCAAATTCACTAGATCTCGTAGCATTTCTCTCAATTTTTTTCTCCGTTATTATGTTTCAGTGCCTAAAACGTGAAAAGTGAACACATTCATACAAATGTCTAGGATCGCCGAGACCACTGTTTCAATTGCGTTTGCTCATTTGAGCCCCAATGGTCTGTAGCGCTCCTTGAACTTCAGTGGTACCAAAATTACACCTTTGTGTATCACGGACACTTAAAGTGAATAATTCTTCGGATCTAATTTTCCTGAACTTGTCAGTTATTCTAATAATACGAGGGCTATCCACAAAGTACATTACGTTTTCGTTTGTGTCCGTTACGGGCTGGGCTAGCACGGCCATCTCGGTGTCATGGCATTCCGCCGCTCAGTCGGCATCCTGCCGTGCTAGTGAGAGGTTCGTGCTGTACTCCGTTGAGTTACTGTGACAGTTTGAAATGTCAGCGTTAATTGAAAATGCCGCGAAGTGTGAAGCGCCTGCTGTAATAAGGTTTCTGACTGCAAAAAACTGTACACCGATAGAAACCTATCGGCAGTTTTGTGAAGTGTATGGGGACAACCTATTCAATGAAGGTGGAGTGCGTCAATGGGTCGTTCACGACGAAGAGCGCAGTGGAAGACCCAGCATAGTGACTGCCGAACTTGTCGAAAAAGTCGATGCCGCGGTCCGTGAAAACCGTAATTTCACAATAACGGAACTCTCTATGAGTTTTCCACAAATTTCACGAAGTTTGTTGCACGAAATCATTACCGAAAAGCTTGGTTACCACAAGTTTGTGCAAGATGGATACCAAAAATCTTGGCATAGGTTCACAAAATGCGAATGGCTGCAGCGTTAACGTTTTTGGACGCTTACGAGAAAGGTGGCGACTCATTACTCGATCGCATCGTTACTGGTGACGAAGCATGGTTTAAGCATGTGAACTGCAAGACAAAATTGCAGTCAATGCAGTGGGGGCACACAAATTCCCCTGCACCTCCCAAAACCCAAGAAATGCATGCAAACAATGTCGGCGATTGTCTTTTGGGACAGAAAAGGTGTCAGTTTTGTGGATTACCTGGAAAGAGGCACTACAATAAACTCTCAAAGGTATTGCCAAACTCTGCACAACCTCAGAAGAGCAATACAAAACAAGCGCAGGGGAAAATTGGGCACATAGATCTTGCTGATTCAGGACAACGCCCTGGCCCACACGTCAAATGTCACTCGTGAAGTTCTCGAATATTTTACTTTGGAGTTGTTTCCTCGTCCACCGTACAGTCCCGACATGGCACCGAGCGACTTCCACTTATTCCCAGCAATGAAGAAGTGGTTGGCTATGCAGCGTTTTGATGACGACGCACAGTTTCAAGAAGAGGTAACCACGTGGTTGAAGGCGCAGGTAGCCGAATTTTACGACGAAGGAATTTCCAAGCTCGTCCATCGCTACGATAAGTGCCTTACTTTAAATGGCAACTATGTAGAAAAGTAGTATTTAAGTGTGGCTTTCATCTGTATATAATAAAAAAATTCCAATTCTTTATTTATTTTTAATTCAAAAACGTAATGTACTTTGTGAATAGCCCTCGTAGAATTGGCACTGTCTACAAATAACCATACACATGTCACTACTGCTCGATTTGATTTCCACGGGATTCTTTTTTTTTATGTTTCTTGCCCTAGCAGCTGTAAAACTGAAATGAGGCTGGATCCAAATGTTGTTGTAGTTCTTTCTGAATCAGAGCATAGCATTATTCTTGGTTGTGATTTTTCGAAACAAAGATTCGATGTAGTATGTTTATGTGATGTCGTCAATGTGATGGTTGTATACTGCGGTGCATAATCGATACTAAGATACTTGCAGAGGCTCTTGGTAGTTGTGTTAGATACAGTCAATGAAACTTCGTAAATATTTCACCCAAATAACAGCTGGATGATATAAGCCGGTAGAACCTTAGAGAGGGCATCATTGCCCAGCATTGGTCCCTGACTACAGCGTAATGTACTGCGAGACGCAAATAGGCTTCCGGATGTGACGGTGCATAATTTGTTTCAAGGCCACGATAACTACGCATGGACAGATGCATCTGCCAGGAAGTTACAAATAAGCGCCTCTCCACTGCATAATTGAGATTCGTTGTTTGGATACGACATAAACTCATTAAAGTTTTCTGCCTGATTTTTGCATTGTCGCTCGTATTCGCTCAAGACAAAACACTTGCCCGCATTGGATAAGGATTGGAAAGGAAATCTGGAGTGCCCACATCAGGTGAACGACCCCCTCTTACGCTTCACTCTATTTAGGGAACAGAGGAAAACATAAATCTCGCGCATAAGAGAGATGTCTGAAAGTCTGAGAACAACTTCGGAACACAGTGACGTGAGACGCGTGCTGTGTGCTTACAGGTGATCCTGCCCCTGCTGTTCGCCGCCGTGTCGGCCGGCTACCTGGGAGGCGTGGCCGTGGCGCCAGCGGCCGTCGCCGCCCCCGCCATCGCCGCCCCCGTCGCCTACGCCGCCCCCGCCATCGCCGCCGCCCCCGCCTTGGCCGTGGCCCCCGCTCTGCGCGCCGCCCCTCTGGCTCTCGCCGCCCCCGCCATCGCCGCTCCTCTGCCCTACGCAGCTGCGGCACCGATCCTCAAGATCCACTGAACGAGGAGATTACTGTAGACGCAGTGCCATTTGTAAATACATAAATAAGACGAAATACATAACCAAACAATTCTAATTTATTTTGTGTTATTTTTCCACAATTCCTCCTAAATATCATCCTTCCGGGATTCGGGGAAAACATACACACTGATCTGAGCCATCACTTTTAAAAATAATTAACTCTGAGGCTGATTCGCCGACTCAACCCATCTCTAGCGTTCGAAAGTATGTTAATCTTTTAAAAAGATAGGATAATCCTCTAGCAATATCATTCACACTAGATGTTTACATATCTCGCTCAGTCTACATGATAATCATTACCAAAACTGCAGACTTGCTAACTCATTATCAAACGATGTATCATATACATTTCACAGGTATTACTTTATAGTTCAGTATTATCTGGTACAGTACATGGAGTTTACCGTAAGACTTGCTAAGTCACTATCGCACGATGTATCATATACATTTCACAGGTATTACTTTATAGTTCAGTATGATCTGGTACAGTACATGGAGTTTGCTGTAAGGCAATATTAATGTCGTAGCCTGAGTGTTATCCAGTACTATAAAAGTGCTGTATAGATGGGTTTTTTTAAAATGGTTTTCGTTGCTCATAGCCCAACACAAGGTAAGGTACAGAGTGGTAACATACAACACTCATATTTGGGAGAAGATCTTTTCTAATCATCTCTAGCAATGCAGATTTACCTTTCCAGTGCTTTCACCTAAATCTCCAAAATGCAGCTGCAAATAATAACAATTCGACTACCACTGTAATATCTGAGGTATTTTGTGACGTAATATCTAATTAGAGAGTTCAGTTGCAGGTCTAGATGTTGTTTTGGTTTTCTAATTTTATCCAGTAACTGGCTCCTTAATCGTCATACATCAATTACCAGACATCTTATACACAACACGTATAATTATTTAACACAAACACAGAAATGAATGTACTGTATTTTTCATTATTCCACTTTCACAAAGATATTTTGTATTTAAAAGTTCGCTCTGTTATTTTCCACGCACTATGCCCCCTCCTCCCCACCCCCCATCCCCACCCTAACCCTCAACCCTCAACCCTCAGAGGGAGAAAAATTGCGGCTCTCCTTCTTTTTCTACCCCTGTTTCATTTATTCTAGATAATTCCCACGCGACAGTGCAAATCACAAAGTCAATTAGTCGAAGGGTACTGTCGAAACTACTTCATCAGCTACATACTAACACTGCTCTCAATATATGCCCCTGCTATTGGTTCTGGTGATTACTACCAAGATTCAAACGGCTCAAGTGGCTCTGAGCACTATGGGACTTAACTTCTGAGGTCATCAGTCCCCTAGAACTTAGAACTACTTAAACCTAACTAACCTAAGGACATCACACACACCCATGCCCGAGGCAGGATTCGAAACTGCGACCGTAGCGGTTGCGAGGTTCCAGACTGTAGCGCCTAGAACCGCTCGGCCACCCCGGCCGGCTACTACCAAGAATCATACTTACCGGTACCCAGGTCAGCAAAATGCTCCCAGATAAAGGGAGGTGTGTTTGACCATCTACTCTGACGACTATGAATGTTTTCTGGAAGACTTTATGTGGTTGATAGTCTACTCAAAATATTACAACTAGCTGCTATATCTGAATGTGTACAAGGTACTGACTGTGTTTTTTGTATCAATGATAGCATGGAAAGACCTGATGGTCAACTAGTGATCTTAATCCATGTCTCAGATTGAAAATGGGCAAGAGATGGGACGGTAATACGTCGAACTACTAATCACGATTATTCTTTTATCACATCTATTGACGCTGATGTCGACCCCATCAGTGCAATGCCCACAATATGGTTCATTAACGTAGGAGGAATCGCTGATCTGAAAACAAGTGAAGTAACTTCTACATCCTAACGCAACGAAAACAAGCAGTGCGATGTTGCTTTAGGGAGGCGTACATAATATTTTACCATACTTCACATATTTTTCTTAATCTATGGCCTTATTCATCTGAGTAAGATACCAGTATATCCACTACAGCTTTCTCGGTTAGCCCCTTCCTTAGAAACATTTTCACGCACCAGATTACGCTTATTAGGCCTATTTATCTTTTGTTCCACCCTAACATTCAATTCTGAACTAGCATCACCGTATGATGAATTACAAATTTGATTTGTCACTTTTTGAATGACTAGTATTATTTCATGATTAACGTCGACATATTTTTATTATATACTTCTTAATTTCCTTTTTCTCTAGTACCATCTCCAGGATAACAGTAACATGGTCACACACACGTTTGTCGCTCTCCTTCTACTACTACTACGGCTGCTACTACTAATTCACAGCTACCTTCATCATATGATGAGTTCTTGTTTTACCTTCTCCAGGTCATTTTAAGGTAATTATTATTATCATCATCACTTTTCTCTTCTGCTGCTTATCACTAAAACGAAGAGTTACGCATCAATTTCAGTTTCCACTTAAAGTAGCTGCCTCTTTTCTCGGGAAACCCTATTAATAAATCACTTCCTTCATTCCATATACAAAATGATCCCTACCTATTTGTTTGACCTGCATACTTCATACATGTTTACATTTACACTAATTCTTTTCCTTTATCCCTTCCTTCCCAGTCCCCCGCCCACCAGACCCTCCTTCCTATGTGTTTCTTTAGATTTCGAGCTTTAACTATCTCAATGACTTTCTTGCTTAGGCTACGGATGTCTTGGGCTTAGGTGAACACATACTTGTTCCTTTTGAATATGCAATATTTCATTGCGTGAGTCTATCAGAATTTCATGCTTCTCCAGTAATCCGTTCCTTATAATATTCAAATATTAATGCTAGCTACTACCAGCATGAAATGTATCAGTGGGATACATTCAGGTGTGGATGTAAAGCAAATCTCCTCTTCAACAGCTCAATTCCTGGTTCCCATGAAGCCCACGACCGACTCATTACACTCTGGGATAGGTGAGGTCTACACTTACTTCTATTTCGGTCCCAATTTTTTTTCGATAAGGAAGTTACTTGATTACTCGTGTCGAAAATAAATAGTTCGTTCTCAGAATACTCTTTTTCAACTGCCTTTGAGGTACTTCCTCCCCGTTCTTCTATTTCCATAAACAGTTTCTCCTGTGTTGACTGCCACCACTACTCTTTAAGAGAAGAATTTTTAAAATCGTTATAAGTTTGAGACATTCTTATCGTGGTTTGAGTATTATATGTGGTCTTTATAATACAAATGTGTCCCTTTTTGGATTTGAACCCTCATGACTACCACGATCCTGACCGTTGTTCTTCCTAATCCTGTTATTTCCATGAGTATGGTCCCCTTTACGATAATCATTAGGAATAAAAATATTATTATTATTACTAACATTGTGACTATGATATTGGTGATCATTAGTATGGTCCCGTTTACGATAATTATTAGGAATAAAAATATTATTATTATTGTTATTATTATTATTATTATTATTATTATTATTATTATTATTACTAACATTATGACTATGATATTGGTGATCATTACATCCACGTCTGTTTCTCATCTTGGAACAATTTGGATTACTATACCAATTGTAATCGTTCCTATCATCCCTATATCCAGTCTTCCCCCTTTACTGGATTTATTTTCATTCCCTTTATCTTCCATTCACTTAGAGATTCCCTTTTCGGTTTTATCTTTGTCTCTAATCAATTAATCTATCTGAACTAACAACTCCAATTAGGGCTGGACCTGCGTCCAGCTTTAACAAAGCACCTTATTATATAAGCCTGTAATTAAGAGCAAATACATTTCATTGTCTGGCACATCCAAGAACAACGCTTGTTTCGAATAATACTCAACTGATAGTGGTGTGGGCCAAATAATTCTACTTCTTGTCCTACCAGTACTTGGCTTTAAATGCCCTGGTGAACTCTTCAGAAGTGGGAAATCGATTCACACTGCGAAGTATCTTATTCTATATGGATTACTGTGAACTTTTGTGTTTCATAATCCTCCCATAACGACGGCAAAACTCCTTGAAAAGACTTAAGAATAATCACAGGGTGCACTGAACCCTCCGATTTAAACTATGGTAAATTACGCCTACTAGACTACGTCTATAATTTTAATTCCTCCAAAACATCAAACCAACTAGACTTTGACCTTTGCTTCTGATCATGACCCATATTATTGTTGATATCAAATTCCCTATTCGATTTAGTTCTTTTACACGCAAAACTCGCTTCACTGAATCTATAGCATCAACTTCTCAGTCAGCTGTCTTTGGGTCTTCTCTATTCGAGACACCATCTTTTCCCTAGATCACGAATTTGGACTTGAACACCATGGTTATTTTCAGACATCTTGTAGTCAACGCCCCTCAGTAAAAGGCCTATCGGCTTTTTTAATAGCCTCTGTCCTTCTTTCATGTCACTGAGAAGTGTCGCCACTTCTCCTAAATTTAACTCAGAAGTAGTTCCAATCTTATCACCCTTGGCGTCTTTACTGTTTAACTTTTTCTATGGCTTTTGGTGTCCTTCAGACCATTTACGATTTCGGTTTTTAAATGCACCTGGCCTTTCTTTAACTCGGTTTTTACTTTGGAGAAAAGTGACTTTACTTCCATGTCCGTTTGTTAATTATTTAACTAGCGAGATAAATAGAGAAATACTACGAAAGCCCTCAAAATATTATCACAGGTAACAATAAATCACTGTTCGGAGAATAACGATCAAAAGACAAACCTGAATGTGACACCCTACACACACAAGACACAAATAATAAAATCGCTTCTGCTAAGAAGGTAATATTTTAAAGTCTCTGATACTTAGGTTTAATGGACCGTATAATTTCAAGTTCCTCTATGATACAGGATGTAGACTAGCAGGCTGTATTTCGTCTCGCATTCTCGCTTAAATGTTTGCTTCTTATCCTCGACACTGTATTTTCCTGTTGTCAGCCTGCACACGCTTGCAAATAGCTTAGACTAATATCGAATATACATTCTCCTTAAACAATAGTAGACTCTTTCTGCCATCGAGTAATTATTTAATATTCAATTTAATCAAACACACACACACACACACATATATATATATATATATATATATATATATATATATATATATATATATATATATATATATAGTGATTATTTAATATTCAATTTAATCATACACACACACAAACGCACACACACACACACACACATATATATATATATATATATATATATATACTCCTGGAAATGAAAAAAAGAACACATTGACACCGGTGTGTCAGACCCACCATACTTGCTCCGGACACTGCGAGAGGGCTGTACAAGCAATGATCACACGCACGGCACAGCGGACACACCAGGAACCGCGGTGTTGGCCGTCGAATGGCGCTAGCTGCGCAGCATTTGTGCACCGCCGCCGTCAGTGTCAGCCAGTTTGCCGTGGCATACGGAGCTCCATCGCAGTCTTTAACACTGGTAGCATGCCGCGACAGCGTGGACGTGAACCGTATGTGCAGTTGACTTTGAGCGAGGGCGTATAGTGGGCATGCGGGAGGCCGGGTGGACGTACCGCCGAATTGCTCAACACAGTACAACGATGTTGTCGCCAGTGGTCGGCGGAAAGTGCACGTGCCCGTCGACCTGGGACCGGACCGCAGCGACGCACGGATGCAGACCAAGACCGTAGGATCCTACGCATTGCCGTAGGGGACCGCACCGCCACTTCCCAGCAAATTAGGGACACTGTTGCTCCTGGGGTATCGGCGAGGACCATTCGCAACCGTCTCCATGAAGCTGGGCTACGGTCCCGCACACCGTTAGGCCGTCTCCCGCTCACGCCCCAACATCGTGCAGCCCGCCTCCAGTGGTGTCGCGACAGGCGTGAATGGAGGGACGAATGGAGACGTGTCGTCTTCAGCGATGAGAGTCGCTTCTGCCTTGGTGCCAATGATGGTCGTATGCGTGTTTGGCGCCGTGCAGGTGAGCGCCACAATCAGGACTGCATACGACCGAGGCACACAGGGCCAACACCCGGCATCATGGTGTGGGGAGCGATCTCCTACACTGGCCGTACACCTCTGGTGACCGTCGAGGGGACACTGAATAGTGCACGGTATATCCAAACCGTCATCAAACCCATCGTTCTACCATTCCTAGACCGGCAAGGGAACTTGCTGTTCCAACAGGACAATGCACGTCCGCATGTATCCCGTGCCACCCAACGTGCTCTAGAAGGTGTAAGTCAACTACCCCGGCCAACAAGATCTCCGGATCTGTCCCCCATTGAGTATGTTTGGGACTGGATGAAGCGTCGTCTCACGCGGTCTGCACGTCCAGCACGAACGATGGTCCAACTGAGGCGCCAGGTGGAAATGGCATGGCAAGCCGTTCCACAGGACTACATCCAGCATCTCTACGATCGTCTCCATGGGAGAATAGCAGCCTGCATTGCTGCGAAATGTTTATATACACTGTACTAGTGCCGACATTGTGCATGCTCTGTTGCCTGTGTCTATGTGCCTGTGGTTCTGTCAGTGTGATCATGTGATGCATCTGACCGCAGGAATGTGTCAATAAAGTTTCCCCATCATGGGACAATGAATTCACGGTGTTCTTATTTCAATTTCCAGGAGTGTTTATATATACCAATTTTATTACTCTAACTATAATTAATTTAATAATGACTGTATCAGAAACAAGGTGGAAATCAAGGCTAAACATGATTATTACGTCTTGGTATCAAAGAGTCACAATAGATTTTCTCCTATTCTGTTTTCTTGCGGGTTAAATTACCTAAATGCACCCTAGAATCCGTCGTCACCACTTGCTCTAATGCTGCGAATGTGAACTGTTTACAAGCATGCTAGTTGTTGTTGTTGTTGTGGTCTTCAGTCCTGAGACTGGTTTGATGAAGCTCTCCATGCTACTCTATCCTGTGCAATGTTCTTCATCTCCTAGTACCTACTGCAACCTATATCCTTCTGAATCTGCATACTGTATTCATCTCTTGGTCTCCACGTTGCCCTCCAATACTAAATTGGTGATCCCTTGATACCTCAGAACATGTCCTACCAACCGATCCCTTCTTCTGGTCAAGTTGTGCCAAAAACTTCTCTTCTCTCCAGTCCTATTCAATACTTCCTCATTGGTTATGTGATCTACCCATCTAATCTTCAGCATTCTTCTGTAGCACCACATTTCGAAAGCTTCTATTCTCTTCTTGTCCAAACTATTTATCGTCCATGTTTCACTTCCATACATCGCTACACTCCATACAAATACTTTCAGAACGTAAATCTATACTCGATGTTAACAAATATCTCTTCTTCAGAAACGCTTTCCTTGCCATTGTCAGTCCACATTTTATAACCTCTCTACTTCGACCATCATTAGTTATTCTGCTCCCCAAATAGCAAAACCCCTTTACTACTTTAAGTGTCTCATTTCCTAATCTAATTCCCTCAGCATCAATCGATTTAATTCGACTACATTCCATTATCCTCGTTTTGCTTCTGTTGATGTTCATCTTATATACTCCTCTCAAGACACCGTCCATTCCATTCAACTGCTCTTCCAAGTCCTTTGCTGTCTCTGACAGACTTACAATGTCATCGGCGAACCTCAAAGTTTTTATATCTTCTCCATGGATTTTAATACCTACTCCGAATTTTCTTTTGTTTCCTTTACTGCTTGCTCAATATACAGATTGAATAACATCAGTGAGAGGCTACAACCCTGTCTTACTCCCTTCCCAACCACTGCTTCCCTTTCATGTCCCTCGACTCTTATAACTGCCATCTGGTTTCTGTACAAATTGTAAATAGCCTTTCGCTCCCTTTATTTTACCCCTGCCACCTTCAGAATTTTAAAGAGACTATTCCAGTCAACACTGTCAAAAGCTTTCTCTAAGTCTACAAATGCTAGAAACGTAGCTTTGCCTTTCCTTAATCTTTCTTCTAAGATTAGTCGTAAGGTTAGTATTGCCTCACGTTTTCCAATATTTCTACGGAATCCAAACTGATCTTCCCCGAGGTTGGCTTCTACTAGTTTTTCCATTCGTCTGTAAAGAATTCGTGTTAGTATTTTGCAGCTGTGGCTTATTAAACTGATAGTTCGGTAATTTTCACATCTGTCAACACCTGCTTTCTTTGGGATTGTAATTATTTTCATACATCTTGCTCACCATATGGTAGTGTTTTGTCAGGACTGGCTCTCCCAAGCCTGTCTGTAGTTCTAATGGAATGTTGTCTACTCCGGGGGCCTTGTTTCGACTCAGGTCTTTCAGTGCTCTGTCAAGCTCTTCACGCAGTATCGTATCTCTCATTTCATCTTCATCTACATCTTCTTCCATTTCCATAATATTGCCCTCAAGTACATCGCCCTTGTATAGACCCTCTATGTACTCCTTCCACCTTTCTGCTTTCCCATATTTGCTTAGAACTGAGTTTCCATCTGAGCTCTTGATGTTCAGACAAGTGATTCTCTTTTCTCCAAAGGTCTCTTTAATTTTCCTGTAGTCAGTATCTATCTCACCCCTAGTGAGATAAGCATCTACATCCTTACATTTGTCCTCTAGCCATGCCTGCTTAGCCATTTTGCACTTCCTGTCAATCTCATTTTTGAGACGTTTGTATTCCTTTTTGCCTGCTTCATTTATTGCATTTTTATATTTTCTCCTTTCATCAATTAAATTCAATATTTCTTGTGTTACCCAAGGATTCTACTAGCCCTCGTCTTTTTACCTACTTGATCCTCTGCTGCCGCCACTACTTCATCCCTCAGAGCTACCCATTCTTCTTCTACTGTATTTCTTTCCCCTATTCCTGTCAATTGTTCCCTTATGCTCTCCCTGAAACTCAGTACAACCTCTGGTTCTTTCAATTTATCCAGGTCCCATCTCCTTAAATTCTCACCTTCTTGCAGTTTCTTCAGTTTTATTCTACAGTTCAGAACCAATAGATTGTGGTCAGAGTCCACATCTGCTCCTGGAAATGTCTTACAATTCTAAACCTGGTTCCTAAATTTCTGTCTTACCATTATATAATCTATCTGATACCTTTTAGTATCTCCAGGCTTCTTCCATGTATACAAGCTTCTTTCATGATTCTTAAACCAAGTGTTAGCTATGATTAAGTTGTGCTCTGTGCAAAATTCTACCAAGCGGCTTCCTCTTTCATTTCATAGCCCCAATCCATATCCACCTACTAAGTTTCCTTCTCTCCCTTTTCCTACACTCGAATTCCAGTCACCCATGACTATTAAATTTTCATCTCCCTTCACTATCTGAATAATTTCTTTTATCTCATCAAACATTCCTTCAATTTCTTCGTCATCTGCAGAGCTAGTTGGCGTATAAACTTGTACTACTGTAGTAGGTGTGGGCTTCGTATCTATCTTGGCCACAATAATGGATTCACTATGCTGTTTGTAGTAGCTTACCCGCATTCCTATTTTCCTATTCATTATTAAACCTACTCCTGCATTACCCCTATTGATTTTGTGTTTATAACCCTGTAGGCACCTGACCAGAAGTCTTGTTCCTCCTGCCACCGAACTTCATTTATTCCCATTATATCTAAGTATAACCTATCAATTTCCTTTTTTAAATTTTCTAACCTACCTGCCCGATTAAGGGATCTGACATTCCAATTAACTCAAGTAAAACATTCAGTCTTACGCTGGTTAACAGGGAGACCACGTCGAAATGGACCATGTTGTCAGAGTCTGTGATCTGTAGATACCTGACGCATTCTAAGTAGTCCTCTGAGTTGCAATGTGACGAGTACACTTCGCCACATATGGGGAGAGCATCTTCTTAAGGTAATAAGCAGTAAGGTAGGTGGCTGCGCCAAAGTTACTGACTACTTCACGTAGAGGAACCCCTTCCTTCTGCATCATTGTCAGGTGATAAAGTCTGGTTGGTACTGGTGCATTTGCCCTCAGCTGCTTAACTATCTTTTCTGGAAGTACGGTTTCCTTTAGAAGAGCCCTTGTGTTCTTATCCACCTTGTCTGCGGTATTCATTTCTACTGGCCTGCATGACCGGTTATCCAGAAGTTATCGCATCTTATAGTCACAATCTGTCTTCTGTAGGACGATGGTAGCATTCCCCTTACCTGCTGGTAGCAGTAGGAATTCGACGCTACCACCTTGGAAGTACTGAGAAAGGGTCTTAATTTCTCAGTTAGCTCCAGAAAAGTTCCTGTTGCGGCCTTCGTCTGTGCAGTGGACAGGTTGCTCTGAAACTTCCTGCCAGTGTGGCTGAAGGTGTCGATGCGCAGGGCGCTCATAAAAACCAAGTTTCCCAAATCAAATGTCCCTGGTGATAAAAGGTTGGCTCTCAAACAACTCCAGCATTGTGGTGTTACCAGGACGACGAGGGCACCGTTTTCACGACAACTGGCATCCTGGACCTCAGTCAGCAGTCTCCACCAGAGTACACAACAGCATGTTTTCGACAGTGCTAAGGTGATAGTAGCACTGGGACATCGAAGGATGCCTGGGCGAGAATCGCCTTTTTCGTCCCGCCGCCATCTGCACTGCACGCGGCCGTGGTACTCACCTGCTGCAGTGACGTCATGATTCGCTGACGAGGCGTCAGCAGTGCTTTGCTGCACATGCGCTTGGGTCTTGCTGCAGGTTGCAGTCCTGAAGACGCCTATAACTTTGTACACTCTGCACAATAGACAATTTTTATTACAGATTACAATGTATCATTGACACACCCGAACATGGACTGGACCATTCGCCCTCCTAATCACAAATCCACTCCAGCAGGCATGTCGCAACATTGGTGTCAGAACTGTCAACATGACAATGCCTTGCCGGAAAGCCTGAAGAATTAAATTGATTCTCCTTCGCAACAATAGGGTAGGAAGGTAATGTGTATAGAAAAAGAGCAATAAATTTCACATGTAGTACTTGTAGGCGATTTAGGCATGTGGTACAGAATCTTGAGGGACGATACGCCAGAATGAATAGCGTGCAGTTATCGTTTATGTGTTGGATCTAAAGTTCTTGTATTTTTGTTTTTTTTGTGTAAAAGATAGTAGCAAACTGTGTAGAATGCCAGACACACATTCTGCTGCTACACGCGGTGTTGTTGCCAATTTGATGCAACATGTGCAAATACTGTCAGAGTTAAATCTCAAGCAACAGCAGGAAAAGCATGAGTTAAGTGTTCAGGTAAAAGTCGTAAAAGCTCCTGGTTCAGCAGTCAGAATCAGGATCTAGGCAAGCCAAGACAATAGTGTGTGCAACCTCCCCTTTCTCTTTCAATTCTTCAGCAGTTACGTTAACAACATATATCTTTCCTAGCACGTCAACATAGGACGTAACTGTACATATTGACAATATTCGAGCTACCGCCGCAGTGAGCGGTTAGTCAGACGAGATTACTCTCTCTGTGGGTAATTTACGACTGATAGCCGAACGAAGAACATAGGCATTGAACCACGAAGTTCTCTGTAAGACCGAGACAATTCAGTCGTCACCTGATGGGTCATAACAATGTTATCAAAAACAGAACAGCACATCTGTGTTTGCGGAAAAAATCCAATATCTTAACACAGGAAAGTTATTAGCCAGTGAAAATATTCTCCTATCGGAGCACAAAAAAGGCAAATGTGCTTCTGTTTAATAAGAGACTCTGACTGAATAGTGAGGTACAGCTGTCTCATTCTACCTTTTCATCACCTTTAAAAAAGTGCTCAAAATTTTGGCATGCAAACATATACACCATCTTCTTAAAACGTAATTCATCTCTCACACCAAAAAGCTCCCCTAACTGTAACTCGCTCGCATCCTCTAATCAGTCACTGTAAGTCGCTCATATCCATCCACTCACACTTTCCCGTTCTCACTCATTCAGTCAGTCTCTCATTTTTACTGTCTCTCTGCGCCTTTGAGTCACTGGCTCCTGTCTCACAAGCACAGTTTCCTTCGGTCTGTCATATTATCACTGTTTCCTTAGACTGTCACTGACTCCATCTTGATCTCTCTTTCTTATTGCTACTATCTCGTACATGTCTTACACTGCTGCTGTCACTTCTCACTGTTACCATCTGTCTCTTCCACGTTGTCATTGTCATGGACTCTCCCATTCATTATCACCGGCTCTCACCCATTTCCACTACCTTCCTCTCCCACTGCAAGTGTCTCCTTAACTCGTTTCCTAGTACAGTTCTGCCACTGTCAACTATGTTCCACAGCCACTGTGTCCTTCATTTTCTCTCACGCTGCCATTGTCTTTTTCGCACTTTTTGTTTAGTGCAACCACTGTTAACTATGCTCTAGTATTTATTACTATTCCGTCTCTTTTCCACTGCCACTGTTTTCTCCTCTCTCAGAATAAAAAAGGTTGTGCATGTTCGCATATCAAAATTGTTGGTAAAATTTTTGAAAGTGCTGAGCAACGTAGACTGAATTAGCTGGTACTTTTTTTGTGCTCTGATGGGATCATTTATCCGCTGATCTCCTGCACAGTCGATGACACCCGCCAGTAGTGAGATAGGGACAGCCAGCCCTAAGTCACACTCACGCCGCTTATCTTACAGACTCGCCAACAGCAGCCTGATGAGTGGGAAAGAAGCGCCAAAGAAATACCCGCGGTTACCTAGCGTCAGAACACTCCACTCTGCAGTGTACTGGAGAAGTAATGATTTTAATGCACTATTTGTAAGTGATACACCACACTGTTCGAAATGAGAGAGACTGTCTTTGGTCTGCCAAGGTATCACACAGGACAACTTGCATCACTCGTCTTTAAAATGAATGGAATTCTAGAATGTATTCTGAAATTAAAACTACTTGTCAGATGAAGAAACCACTTTCCCCATGGCAGCCAGATTATGTTCCGAACCAACTGTCATATAAAATGACACTCGCGTTTGCGTCCAAGATGCAGTGAGGAGAATAGAAAATGCTACATCACGAAGTACCTGTCCGATATTTATCAAATGTTTGGAGATGTTCATCAAATGGTTCAAATGGCTCTGAGCACTATGAGACTTAACCTCTCAGGTCATCAGTCCCCTAGAACATAGAACTACTTAAACGTAACTAACCTAAGGACATTACACACATCCATTCCCGTAGCAGGATTCGAACATGCGACCGTAGCAGTCGCTCGGTTCCAGACTGAAGCGCTTAGAACCGCTTGGTCACTCTGGCCGGCAGATGTTCAACCAATAACTAGTATTCAACGGTTACACTTTCATGCAATTCAGAACGGATGTCCATCATGAATATCCGAATCAAGTTGTGATCAGAACGGGCACAATATATGTTTCTTCACTGTGCTACGAAAGCAAATATCCTCTGAATGTCATCTTAAGGGATTTGTCGTCACGTCTGATATTCATGCTGAATTATTTTGGGAAAATTGCTGCCTGGAGGCTGGCACGAAAGTATACCTGCGTTATGCTGCTAGAATATGCCATTTGATACCACGCTCAGGAACACTATGATAACAGGGTTTCCTTTTCTTGTCACATACTGACTACAACTCAGACTCTATTCAACATAAATCAAAACAGTCCGGTTGTTATTTCCTAAAGCTCTATATACATTTTACTTGGAATTGGAGACGTATGGGTATCGACAACAGCCAGTACCGGTAACTTTACACCTTACACCAGGTACAACAGGACATACTTGCGTCGATCTGACCACCACAGACATGTGCGAAGCTCAGCGCCAAACACCACAGAATCTCACTCAGTGTCCCAGTTGACTCTGCCTAGAAGTGATCTAAGTGTCAGTGATAAACAACACATGGAAGATTGAGGTCTCAGCCTTCATCCTATAATCAATTCCCAAAGATTGATGGTGATAGTCTTCCAGTAACCGCTATACACATTTCGTCACACAAATTCCAGTATTCCTATCATTACATGGTAATATAATGTCCCTGGAAGGACCTATGAATTCTTCTATTGTCACACTATTGTCCCCACAACACACACGCATCATCATCAAGGCAGTAATTCATTATAGATGAATGGAGAAAAGTTAATTTTATGAGTTACAACTGATGATTGTTTTACTTTATACTACATTTGTTTCCTTTTGGGCACAAATGTGATTTGTTAAAATTCAGGTAATGTACACGTGCTTGCAGCACGAACACAACGTCTACTCTTCACAAGAGTCTAGTTACGCATTTTAAATATACAGATGTATTTACTATGGATTAGATACGGCTCGGCCCTATATATTTCTGCTAACAATTATACTTGTCGACTCCTGTACTAAAATAACTTATGTTGCCTTAACAATACGCGAACAGCTACAGTACTATTTGAAGTCATCAAACCATTAAAACGAAAATTCGTCTTCAAACTGCACCTTTTTCTAAAATACTGAAGACGCCACAGCTTAGTGTGTTCTGATATATGTGACAGAGCAAACTAATATAGAAAGTTATCGTTAGGAGCACTTTTCGATAGATCTAAATCTCTAATAGACAAACAGCGAAAATTGAAAAATGGCGAAATTTTGAAGCTATGATGACAGGTCGTGAGTTGTGCCTCATCCAGTAAGAGCACTATCGGAGAAAAACGAAGTTTCGAGTCTGATTACCGCCCTGCCATAGTGCTTTGAATCATGCAGAAAATCCAGAAGAACGTATACTCCGCTACAGTGTGAAAGATTTAGTCTGAACTAAAGAGCTAATTTCACAACGATTAGCTACAGTAAATTATCTGTATTGTGAAACAATAATCAGCCTGTTTCAGTCGGTAGCAACAAGCTGGAACAACCACATACTGAAAAACATATAAATCATGGTTGCAATTTATCGAGACTGCTGCCTAAATCGTGTGCCTTATAGGGAATGCAACAAGTCAAAATAAATTTCAAGAAGAAAATGAATGCGAGTAGCGAATAGAAACCACGTTTTAAGGATCGTAGGTAAAAACAAAGGATATACCACATTTCACCTGCCACTGATATACAGAAGATTCGCAGCGTAGAACACAGATAAAGGAACAACAAGGAATAGCCGAAAATAATCAACTTAGAAAGTACTAAAACTGGTGAGAGCAAAGTGGAAAACGCAAATGACGTGCGCTCTTGAAGTAAATAGTTGTCATGAAATTACCCAACTTCATTCGACAAAGAAGATCTGCTTGTGTAAAATACCACCTTACCTTTGAGAAAACAACCTTAGCAGATAGCACGTCACGGAGAACCAGGAATTAATCAAGTGAGTAAATAATGTACCGAATGAGTAGTTACTATGGAGAAATTTCAGCAAAAGACATCTGATTAGCAAACTTACGATTAGAAATGAGAGATTATTGGATTGTTCGCAAACACATGTAGGAGTTTTTAACTAGCTACCGCAAATGCAAGCAAAGAAAAGCACTATAGGGGTACATTAAGAACAGAATAGCCAGGGCAATGGGAAGTGGAACTGTACTCAAGTACTAAATCTGTGGGTAAGTCAACTGTGATAATCCTTATAAACAGCCACAGGATGCACAATATCGACTAATTGCTAATACTACCTCGCCAGATGTGCAGTTTGAGCACGTAGGCGTATGGTGCGCTGGTTTCGCAACAGGCGTCACATTTGTATGGATGGTTGGCTGGATTCTTATTAGAAAGCTGGTAATTACAACACAAAAATTTGGCCAAGGGGTTCTCGACACAATTTAAAATAAATTAAATTTAGTCCTGTGAAAGATGGTATTTAGCAATAAACACCCTTAGACTTTCCCGTTATGTGCGTACTTCGTAGAATACATAGTCGTAAATGTCATCAGCACAACGCAGGAAATCAAGCCGAATAATTTTTAATCTAGAGTTCATCTCTAACACCGAATAATTCAGCAACGTGCTGCGATGGCGGAATTTGTACATTCTGTATTGTTGACGGATTGCACTAATATCAGCTATGGTCGTATTTTCAGCTGCCACAATTTGAATCTTTCATGTGGTGAAAAACTTTCTGACATACTTGCCTCACATCACGTATCACGATTTATTACTTGTGAGATGAAACACTGCCTTATAATCTATCATCCTGTTTGAACGCTGCCACAGTCTTTGGAAACTTCACCCCTTGCTGTCCGCTGATATTGAATTTTCCAAACGTCTGTACACCAACTCTGTTCCTTATAGAAGCCTGTGAGTACCTGGACAACAGATTCACTCACCGCTAGATTGAAAATGAAGCCCCTGTCTCGTGAAGAGAATGATTGGCGGATGTCATTGAAAGGAATATCTTCCTGTGTACATCCCTGAAGACGTTGGTGTATGAAACCCCAGTGTGAACTGACGAGCAACTGATTCATAGAATCTGCTGGTCGTATCAGAGATATTCGAGGGAGGGCCACCAACCGTCATACTCAATTGATATAAAAACATTGAGATTCGGATGTAGTCACTTTACACTTGTGACGAGATTAGGCTGTTGCTGTAAGATGTAACTTGTAATATCCTTTTACATGTGTATAATTGCAAACCTTAAAAGTTGTCTACTATATAATCAGCTTCCATGATTTAATGGGTACAACGAAAAACCAACCATAGTGAAGTTTGCCACTTTGGTTGGTTTCTCGTTGTACTGATTAGCAGAAGTTTATGACCTGCGATAGTTTCAGTATGCAGGAAGTTCGTTCCATGATTTAATTTTCGCGCATCTGATGACCTTACATTTTAACTCCCAAAGTGCTCAGAGCCATCACGCATCTGTTACTTACTAGATGCTGTAATATTTGTGCATGCTAATCGATTATGTGTGCAGTCACTCCTGTTCTACCAGGTATTCTGCTGTACCGGTTTATACTACTTAAGATCCTTGAGTTTAACGGGGCTCAATCAAATGGTTCAAATGGCTGTGAGCACTATGGGACTTAACATCTGAGGTCATCAGTCCCCTAGAGCCTAGAACTACTTAAACCTAACTAACCTAAGGACATCACACACATCCTTGCCCCAGACAGGATTCGAACCTACGACCGTAGCGGTCGAGCGATTCCAGAATGAAGTGCCTAGAACCGCTCGGCGACTCCGGCCGAGGGTGCTCAATTCAATGAAACTCCAAGAAGGCTGTGGAAACAGCATGGCCTGTAAATTTCAAACACACAATTCTTTCCTTGTTCGTTGTTGAGGTTTCTGTTCTGTGGTCTGTTAAGAAAGAAGGCTGCCATGAGACTACTGAGAAGGAATTAATGGTGTATAAGTGCAGTCAGGATTTGTGCTAGTGATGACAAAAAGAGAGAATTACGAACTGCGATTTCTCTGCAGATGAGTGGCTTAAACCAGGTAATTCTGCAGTATCTTTCTGGCATGGGGTACCACGTTTGGAATGTATATTTCGTGATTCAATCAAGCCACGACGATTGTGCTGTGGAGCTCGCAGATTTTGATTCACTTGGGACAGACTCGTGTTTTCTATTTGGTACAAAGATTCGTAACATAACTGAGTAGAAAAGTTCTCATCCACCCGGAATTTTCTTGCTTTCTAGAAGAATTTGAAACGACTTCTCTGGTTTGCTAGCGGCGTGAGCACCATGTATTTCAGGAAACACTGATTTTGATGTTCTATGTAATGAATCTGTATCCTTTGCACATTAATAATATGAGATTAATTACATATCTTCAAACATTATTTACGTTGCATTACTTCATCAAGTTAAATGAAATCGCACTTGAACTGATGCTACGTATACCAATGCGGACGATAACTTCGTGCCTTCAGCGTAATACTTACTTCGATTAGAGCCATTTCTCATTTACTTTACAAACTTACAATACTTTATTATGAGCTTTTCACAGCAAAGTATTCTGAATTATAATGGAGAGCCCAATCATAGCACTTTTTTTATTAGCCGTAATCTAGAAAATTCTTCATGGAATAAAGGAGTAGAGTCATTGGTGAGAAGTTCTCTCATTAAACACTAGTGAATTATTTCAGATGTGAAAATATGTCCATTGCATGTAGTATGCTTGTAAGCATAAAGTTGTTCTTCAAGGGACAGGCATATCAAGTCACAACATTACTTTTTAGGGACGCTACTCATATTGCAAAGTGTGCATCTTTCATCAGGGCCATAGTATGTGGAACTATTATGTTCAGTGGTAAGTTTTAACGTTCAGACAGCATATACGCTTAAGGTCTGAGACACCCTGCATGTGACATCTCTCATGGCCTCTGCCTCATAATGTGAATTACGAGAGTGACGTTCTCTACGAGAAGTGTGCGGGCAGTAGGTGCACCGCCGGACTCGGCTGTCCAGGGTCCGCTGCAAGAAGCAAGGCCGGGCGGACGGTCGCCGGGCGTGGCTCTGCAGGTATATAAACCCGGACCCTCCTCTGGTCAGCACAGTCTGCACCGCCGACACAACACAAGCAACATGTACAAGCTGGTGAGTCGCCGGGGACAGTCGCCTCCAGCCGGCTTCATTCGCTTTACTTCACTTCCATGCTACACTTGGTGATACTGGAAGGTTCACATCAGTAGTTCAAAAAAATTCTGACCAAGTAGTGATATCCTCGTTACCTATTTTGGTCGCCGATTGTAAGTTAAGTTCGCTATCTGCATCTTTTTTATGTCAGAACAGCCCTTGCAAAGGTGTCAAATAGATAAATGAAACTTGATGAGGTTCATATTTAATGGCGCTTACCTTTTTCCTGATGCAGGAACATACTTTTTGAGCGAACATTGGTTTCAGCGTCCGTTTCGTGTACAATCTAACGTTTACGAGTATGTGTTTGAGTCGCCACGTTGTTTTATAACTTAAAGTCTCAACAACTGATGCAATAAAGGCGCAACAGTTGACTGACGACGTAGTGACACACAGACAAAACATAGATTGAAAATACATCTTCTTCATCCAGAAAAATTGTGACGTACAATCGTTACATTTACTGATTGCCAGACTGCATAACAACTAACTTGAGCGAAATGCTCAGTAGTCTCACTCCTCATTTTACAATAATTTTCGGAAATGATACGAAAAGTTAAACAGTAAAGAGCACTGATATTGCCTCATATTTGTTGCTTCCGATTCACTAGAGCATTTCTCTCAATTATTTTGTCTGTTATTGTGTTTCAGTGCTTAAAAGCTACTGCCTAAAATGTGAAAAGTGAACACATTGACGCAGATGTCTCGGATCGCTGACACAAGTGTTTCATTCGCGTTCGCTTATTATGGTCCTACTTGTAGCACTTCAGAGGTAGCAAAATTACTCCTCTGTGTATCACGTAAAGTGAATTTATACTTCGGAATTTATTTTCCTGAATTTGTCAGTTATTCTAATTATAGAATCGTTGCTTTCTACAAATAACCGTACACTTCCCCTACCACTCGATTTTCTTTATTTCCACGGGGTATTGTTTTTGTTTTATTCATTTTACCATGGCAGCTATAAAACTGGAATGAGACTGTATCCAAATGTTATTATAGTTCTTTGTCAATCACAGCATAGTATTAAGCTTTGTGGTGAGTTTTCGAAGCAGAGATTCAATGTAGTATCCTTATGCGATCTCGTCAATGTGATAGATGTATAGTGCAGTGCATAATCGTTACTTACATAGTTTCTGAGACTCTTGGTAGTTGTGTTAGATACAGTCGATGAAACTTCATAAATACTTCATCCAAATAACAGCTGGATGATGTTACCTGCTGGAAGCTTCGAGAGGGAATTATTGTCCAGCATTGGTCCATGAAGACAGCGTACTGTGTTGCGAGACGCAAATAGGTTGCCGAATGTGAAGGTGAAAACTTATTTGAGGGGTATCATAACCACACTTGGACAGATGCAACTACCAGGAAGTTACAAATCAGCCCACTCTCCACTGCAGAAATAAGATTCATTCTGTGGATACGACATAAACTCATTAAAGTTTTCTGCCTGATACTAGTATGTCGCTCACATTTGCTCAAGACAAAACACTTGTCCACATAGGAGAAGGACTGGAAAGGAAATCTGGCGTGCCCACATCAGGGGAACGACACCCTCCTACGCTTTACTCTAATTAGCGAACAGAGGAAAACATAAATCTCGCGCTTAAGAGAGGTGTCTGAATGCTTTGGAGCGATGTTGGAACACGACGATGTGAGACGTGTGCTGTGTGCTTACAGGTGATCCTGCCCCTGCTGTTCGCCGCCGTGTCGGCCGGCTACCTGGGAGGCGTGGCCGTGGCGCCAGCAGCCGTCGCCGCCCCCGCCATCGCCGCCCCCGTCGCCTACGCCGCCCCCGCCATCGCCGCCGCCCCCGCCTTGGCCGTGGCCCCCGCTCTGCGCGCCGCCCCTCTGGCTCTCGCAGCCCCCGCCATCGCCGCTCCTCTGCCCTACGCAGCTGCGGCACCGATCCTCAAGATCCACTGAACGAGAGGATTACTGCAGACATAGAACCATTTGTAAATACATAAATAATACGAAATACATAACGAAACAAACCTAATTTCTTTTGTGTTCCTTTTTTACAATTTCTCCTAAATATCATTCTTCTGGGATTCAGGCAAAATATACACACTGTAGTCCAATTTTACAACAGCATGATCTGACCTAC
The DNA here is from genome assembly GCF_023897955.1 of Schistocerca gregaria. NCBI lineage: Eukaryota > Metazoa > Arthropoda > Insecta > Orthoptera > Acrididae > Schistocerca > Schistocerca gregaria. The sequence goes on along the minus strand of NC_064922.1, from coordinate 522,394,862 downwards.
CACTTTCAAAAATAATTAAATCTGAGGCTGATTCGCTGACTGAACCCATCTCCCTCCTTGCAGGCGAATGGGTGATAATCATACAAAACGTAAGAATAAAACTCTACCAATATTATTCACACTGGATCTGGACATATCTGGCTCAGATTACATGACAATCATTACCAAAACTGCAGACTTGCTAAATCACTATAACACGATGTATCATATACATTCCACAAGTATTACTTTATAGTTCAGGGTGATCTGGTACAGCTGTACGGAAATATTTAATCTGCATTAGCCCCAATATTATCTAGTACTATAAAAGTACAATATAGATGTTCTTTGAAACGATTGTCGTTACTCTTAGCCTAACAGAAATCGAGGTTTGGAGTGGTAACGAACAACACTCGTATTCGGGATAAGTCATTTCTAATCACATGTAGTAATGCAGATTCACCTTCCAGTGCTTTTACCTAATCTCCAAAAAGCTGTTTCAAGTAATAAGAATTCGACTACCACTATGGTATCAAATTATTTTGCGTCGTAATAATCTAATTAGAGAGTTCTATTGTAGGTATAGATGCCTTTTTCGTTTTCTAATTTTAACAAATATCTGTCTCATTAATCGTTATACATCAGTTAGCAGATATTTTTAAAACACGTATAGTTCTTTAACACCAACACAGAAATTAAAGTACTGTATTTTGCCTTTATACGTTCGCTCTGTTATCTTCCACACACTAGACCACACCATTCTTCACCGTCCGTTGTCAGCTCTGACTCCCATTTCTTCAGATATACTACTACCCCTGCCTTTATACGTTCGCTCTGTTATCTTCCACACACTAGACCACACCATTCTTCACCGTCCGTTGTCAGCTCTGACTCCCATTTCTTCAGATATACTACTACCCCCCAACGCACTCCCCCCATCCACAAAGTGAGAAAAATCGCGCCTCTCCTTCTTTATCTATCCCTTTTTCTTTTATTCTACTTCTCATGCGACAGTACAAATCATAAAGTCAAATCGTCTAAGTGTACTGTCGAAACTACTTCATCAGCTGCATGCTAACACTGCTGTCATTATATACGCCTACCATTGGTTCTGGTGATTATTATCAATAATCACGCTTACCGGTATCCCTGTCACGTGCATTACATTTCCTTAGGACACCACGAAACCAGTAGGCCTAGCATCCACTTCACAGATAATCAGCGCTCTCAGTTGCGCTTATTCTACTCTCTCTATGACTGTGGAAGAACTAAGTATATCCATCTTACTGTCGTAACTCCGGAAACAGCTATGCTGCGAGAAGCTCAGAGAAGCATGATTCAGTGAGTCGCAAAATGTTTACAGACAAAGGTAGGTGTGTTTGACCATCTACTCTTAAGACTATGAACGTTTTCAGGACGGCTTATTGTCACTGTTATTCTATTCAAAATATAACAACTGCTGCTCTTTCTGAATGTGTATGAGCACTGGCTGTGTTTTTTTTTATGAATGGTAGTATGGATTGACCTGATGGTCAACTAGTGATCTTAATCCATGTCTCTTGTTGAAAATGGGCAAAAGATGGAACGGTAATACTTCGAACTACTAATCCATACTATACTTTTTTTACATTCATTGCTGATGGTGATGGATGGATGGAGAGGGTTGTATGGGCGCACGACGGCAATGTCTTCAGCGCACGTTCAGTAACAGATTGAGACAGGTAACAAGAAAAGACTCAGAACAGTAAGATAAAACAGAATGTAACAAACAGGTAACAAACTTGGAAAAGTATGGGCCTCCCCAAACCGAAGCATGGGACGAAGCATGCCGCCAGCAGTATAACATGGACATCACAGGAAGCAAGTGATAGAGGGAGCTAAAATAATATAGCAGATGCAAGTGGCTGGCTGATCGCAAGGAGAAAGGGAGGAGCCAGCCACTGTGCAATACACTAAAACCTGCAGCCTAAAAGTTTAGGCTAGAGTCCAGACACATCACAAAACTTTAAAACCCTAGACCCACACGTCTCATCATTAACTAAAACACAGGGTAGACCCCCATCAATCCTGTCTCGAACATGGATGCCTGTGATGTCCTTAGGTTAGTTAGGTTTAAGTAGTTCTAAGTTCTAGGGGACTGATGAGCACAACAGTTAAGTCCCGTAGTGCTCAGAGCCATTTGAGACCACCATCAATCTGTGCTTCTGACCTTGCATCTCGGTATAAAATGCAGTCTGTTAAAATGTGGCGGACAGAGGTGTGCACACCACACGCATCACAAAACAGGGGATCCTCCCGCCGTAATAGAAAGCTATGTGTGAGAGGACAGTGTCCAATCCGAAGGGGCGGGAGAGTCACTTCTTCCCGCTTGAGCAACCGGCAGGAGACACGCCACGCAGTTTATTAGTTTTCATCGCCAGCCATTCTTCCTCCCACAGTTCCATGCACTTCTTGTGGAGTGCAGAAGTGACGGACTGCAAGGGAATAGGACACTGGACCACATACTGCTCTCTGAAGGCCTCCTTGGCAGCCCGATCGGCCTGTTCATTGCCCCATATTCCTACATGACCAGGCATCCAGCAGAAGGACACCTCCTTAGCCCGCCGTTGGAGCAAGTACAGTTGGTCATATATCAGCTGGACCACCTCCTCAGTTGGGTACAGATTCGGCAATGATTGTAAGGCACTAAGAGAGAATGTAAAATCTGGTGTACTATCTCCCTTAAAATTAGTGAAATCTAAAATAAGTTTGGGTCTCCGGAGCAGCCAAGGTGGAAATCTGCTCCGTCGTCCACGTAAGTGCAATGGCCACAATATGGTTACTTAGTGTAGGAGGAATTTCTGCCCTGAAAACAAGTGAAGTAACTTCTTCATCCTATCGCAACGGAAACAAGCAGCACGCTGTGGCCTTAGGGAGATATACGCAATGTTTTACCATACATCATATATTTTCATACTGCTACTACTACTAATTCACAGCCACCTTCGTCATATAATGAGTTCCCACATTACTGACTTCTTCTCCTTCTTGTTTTGCCTCCTCCAGGTCATTTTAAGATAATTATTTTTATCATCATCACTCTTCTCTTCTGATATCACTAAAACAGAACAATTAAGCACCAACATTAGCTTAATAGTTAAAGTAGCCACCTGTTTACTCGGGAAACCTTCCTAATAAATCACTTCCTTCATTCCATATACAAGATGATCCCTACCTATTTGTTTGAAAGGCTCACTTCGTGCATGTTTACATTTACACTAATTCTCTTCTTTTATCTCTTTCTCCCCACTCGAGCGCCTCCGACACCCTCCTTCCTACATCTGTGTTTCTGTAGGTTTCCAGATTTAACTATTTCAATGATTTACTTGCCTAGGCTGCGGATGACTTGGACTTAGGTGAACACATACTTGTTCTTTTTGAATATGCAACATCTCAATGGCTGAGCCAACAGAATTCCATACTTCACCAGCAATCCATTCCTTACAATATTCAAAAATTAATGTAAGCTGTTACTAATATGAAATGTGTCAGTGGGATACCTTCAGTTGTGAACGGAAAGGAAACCTCCTCTTCAATATCTCTATTTTTGGTTCCCATGAAACCCAAGACCGGCTCATTACACAGTGAGAAAGATGAAGTCACCACTTACTTCAATTTCGTTCCCATATTTCTTTCGAAAACTAGCTTATTCGAATTCTCGTGTCGAAAATAAGTAATTGGTCTCTGAATACTCTTTTTCAACTCCCTTTGTGATACTTCTTTCCCGTTCTTCTTTCTCCATAAACAATTTGTCCTGTATTGACTGCCACCCTTGGTGTCAAAATAATGCGTTTTTAAAATCTTATATGTTTGAGACATTCTTGGCACAAGCATGTTTTGAGCATTCTATGTCATCTCTAGAACACAACTATGTCTCTTGTTGGATCTGAACACCCCTGACTACCAAGATCCTGACCGTCGTTCTTCCTAATTCTGTGATTCCCATCAATATGGTTCCCTTTATGATAATTATTATGGCTAAAAGTATTATTATTATTATTATTAAAATTGTGATTATGATATTGGTGATCATTCCATCTCTGTTTGTTCCTCGTCTTGGAATGATTTGGTTTACTATACCCATTGTACTTTATCCCATTATCCCTATATCCAGTCTTCCTCCTTTACTGGATTTATTTCCGTTCCCTTTATCTTCCATTCAGTTGGAGGTTCTCTTTTATGGTTTATCTTTATCTTTAATCAAATAATCTATCCGACCTAACAACTCTAATACGAGCTGGACCTGCGTACAGGTTTCAACCAACATATTGTTCTCGCACCTTATCACGTAAGCCTGTAATTAAGAGCAAATACATTTCATTGACTGGCTCATCCTAGAACAGCGCTTGGTTCAGATAATACTCAACTGATAGCACTGTGGTCCGAATAACTCTAACTTCTATTTCCGTTGAGCCTTGTCCGACCAGTACTTGGCCTTGAATGCTCTGGTGAAATCTTCAACAATGGGAAATCGACTCCCACTGCGAAGTGTCTTCTTCTAAATGTGTTATTATAAACCGAATTCTTTTAAAATTCTCCCCTAACGATCGCAAAGTTCTCTGAAAAGACTTTAGAATAATCTCATGGTACACTGAACCATTCGGTTTAAACTGTGGTAAATAGCGCCTACTAGACATCGTCCGTATACTAGACTTTTACCATTGCGTCTGATCATGACTCACGTTATTGTTGGATGACCAATTGTTGATATCAGATTCCCTGTTCAAATTAGTTCCTTCACCAGATAAACTAGTTTCAGTTCAACTTCTCAGTCAACCGTCTTTGGGTCTTCTCTATTCGATATACCATTTTTCCCTAATTCATGAAGTTGGGCTTGAACACCATGATTATCTTCAGACATCTAGTCGTTAACGTCCTTCAGTAAAAGCCTATCGGCTTTTTTAAAACTCTTTGACCTTTTTTCATTTCACCGAGATGTGTCGTCACTTCTTGTAAATTTAACTCTGCAGTAGTTACTACCTTATCACCCTCGACGTCTTTATTGTTTAACTTTTCTCTATGGCTTTTAGCCTCCTACAGACCATTTCCGATTTTGGTTTTTAAATCCACCTGGCCCATCTTTAACTCGGTTTTTACTTTGGATTAAAATGACTTTACTTCCATGTCCGTTTCTTAATTATTTAACTAGCGAGACAAATACAGAAACACTACGAATGCCCTCAAAACATTATCACAACTATCAATAAATCACTGTTAGGAGAATAATGATCACATGACAACCTTGAATGTGACACTCTACATACACAAGACACTAATAATAAAAAAGCTTCAACTAAGAAGGTAGTATTTTAAAGTCTCTGATACTGATGTTTAATAGACTGTACAGTTTCAAGTTCCTCTATGGTACAGATTGGAGACTAGCAGGCTGTATTTCGTCTCGAAGTGTCGCTTAAATTTTTGCTTCTAATCTCGACGCTGCAATTTCCTGTTGTCGACCTGAACACACTTGCAAATAATTTAGACTAATGTCGACTGTATATTTTCCCTCAGCAATCGCAGACTCTTTCTGCCACAGAGTGATTATTTAATATTCAGTTTAATCAAAACAAATACATATTAACAAATTTTCTTATTCTAACTATAATTAATTTAATAATGAGTATATCAGAAAGAAGGTGGTAATCTAGGCTAAGCACAATTATTGCTTCTTGGTGTCAAACAGCCACTATAGATTTGCTACTATTCTCTTTATTTGCGGGTGAAATTGCCTAAATACATCCTGGAATCCGGGGTCGCCAGTTGCTGAAATGCAGCGAAATTAAACGGTTTATAAAAATGGTTCAGATGGTTGTAAGCAGTATGGGACTTAATATCTGAGGTCACCAGTCCTCTAGACTTAGAACTACTTAAACCTAATCAAACTAACAACATCACACACATCCATTTCCGAGGCTGGATTCGAACCTGCGACCATAGCAGCAGCGCGGTTACGGACTGAAGCGCCTAGAACAGCTCGGCCACAGCGGCTAGAAAAGGTTTATAAATGCTTGTTAACACACGGATAAGGAATTAAGCTATCAGTGGCAAACAAGTATGATTAGTGATCTATACGTCTCATAATAAGACTTCAATAACATGTAAATATTTTAACTTTGTCAGTTTACCTCATAGCTGTTTAAAATTACCGTATGTATTCAAGGAATCACACTATGGCGTCTGCTTCGCCCTGCGTAGTAACAGCTTAGTGGGCAGAATTTCTTGCAGTCTTCGGTTTTCCAGAGGTAATGCTGTTATCTGAGAACGTTTCATGGAATCCAATCTAGTTATTTTAAATAACTGCATTTTATAATATCACTAGTTACTTTCAAGCACGTAGCCCTTCTCAAGAGCAACATTCCTGTAAACATAATGAAAGAGAAACCACGATGATGGTGTATCCACATGCAACTTGCATTCGGTGGACACGAATCGGCAGTGCTTAGTAAATTACTCATTTAAAATTATAGGCCGCCTAATAGAAATGCGTCGTTCTTCAAATTTATCGATGTTGTGGCGACTGTGAAGAAGTAATCAATCCAAGCAGAACTTGATAAAATACCAGCGTACTCTTGAAACTTCTGTAGTTAGCTCTTAATGTAGAGAATTTTAATGGTGCACACATTAAGAAATGTGATAATTGTGTGTTTCACTAACAAAGTAATGAATCATATCACATAAATTGTTGGGTATCACTATGGGAAAATGAAGTGCAAGGATCGAAAAGCCCATGGCGCAGGTGAGTGAAGAGGCGTCGGGGTATATAAGTTCGCCAATGAAAATGAAACTTCGTGGAAAAAACACACGACGAAATTGTACAAAGAGGTCGCTTTCGGGAATTTTGAATGATATCGGATAGTAGATACACGAACAAAGAAGTTAAACACGTTAAACCATTATAACATAGACAAACTGGTTATCGGGGGGAAGCCATACGAATATTATTTTCTATCCCTCACAAGATATCCGTCCAAGGCGTTTGGTGCAACACTCTTGGAGGTTGACCACTAGTAGTATACGACTCAATCATAAATCAAATGCTTAAACGTTGAGGCCTAATGTAATCTGGGGCGTCATTCTTGTTGAAGTCGAAATGTCTTACTACTATTAATTTGCTTACTGACATTCACGAGTTAGTGATGAAATAACGACATTATTGTACCTTACTCCCATCTTTTCTTTAAGTCTAACGGAAAGTTATGGCTCTCTTGTGACTATGAGATTCAAAACACCAGACATAAAGCACTAAATCTTCGTACAAAGGCTCTGACGATGCACAATGGCTCCTGTCACTCACCCAAACGAAATGATACAGTGAAGTACTCGGTAGAGAATGTATGAGAGATGCGTGCGGGCGCGTGGCAGCAGCCGACTGGTGCATAGAAATGTACGTTACAGCACTTTTTGAGTTATACATACGTTCACCAGATGTCACTGTGGCGGTTGACTCCTTCATCGTCTATCTATAGCACAAAATATGGATACGTAATTCGATACAGTTATTAATCCATTACTAGTGAAAATTTTTATCTGCTTTGATATATCATCCACATCAGAGAAGTATAGAAATTTATGAATAATTTAAGGATATGAATTTCATAAATTTTGTACGATAAAAATATTTATTACATATATCAAGCAAAAAAGAAATTACTGGCCTCTTAGTATGTTGAATGTAGAAAGAATTTAAAAATAATGTTATCTTCAAAGTAGGAGCTCAGTATTAGGGTGACAGTAATAATACTTCATAAAAACGTTTCTTCAGTTTGAGTCATAAAACTATTTGATAAAACTTCAGGTAAAGAATTCTGGATGTCTCCACAATATTAAACGCAGTGTCGGTGTTTCGCTAGGTGCTAAGTACACATTACAGGTCCACAGAGGAGTATTCTGTAATACACTGCCGTGAGAGACAGCTGGGCCGCCAAGTGTTGCAGGTCCTGCAGAGCACTCGAGGTGGAGCTCGTTGACTGTGCCTTGTGCGTGCCGTGAAGACACCCGAAGGTACACGCCTGAGGACCACTCTGTCACATGGACTACGCGTCTGCCATCCAAAGTCGTCTAGGGTCGTAGCCGCTTGAAGTAAATCCACTGTTAGGCTTCATGGTAGAGAGCGATGCCAGCCTTCAGGTGACAGCACGTATGTCATTCAAGACTTCGTTTCGAATCGCGGCTGCAGTCACTAGGAGTACGTTGCATATGGTAACATTATATACCGAACAGTGAAGCTGAAGAATGAAAAGTGACGCGATCTTCAAACTTATTTTGTATGGAAATGATACATTTCTAGATAAAGGTGCCTTCCCAAAACTTCGCGTAGGCTACAAAATCCCTCCTAGAGGTCCTAGAAGCCTGTAATACTAATTGCGAAATACCCTGTATATTTTGAACGGTAAAGGTTGTATAACATTTCTTTGATATACCGCGCAAGATGCGTTTACGTGAAAGGGCATCTCTCCTTTAAGAACGACAGGTTGTCTTCTGTTTAGTAAAAAAGTAGCTGCACAGCGCATGTTTACAGGCCGCCTCAGTGCATCTCATACATATTCGTCGGACTACAACATCTGCTAGAAATGGATACGTTTGGAAACATGTGTACTTATAGTACTGCGATGTAGTATTAACCCTCTCAGCAGTTCTTTGCTAGTAGGCCAACTACATATTTTTTATTGTTTCTCGTTTTCATTTCATACATCTCCTGACTTTTTTTTTTTTGCAGATGAACCTGTAGGAATTATACCAAAGTTTAACGTAAACCAAATTACTTTCTCCACAACATTTGCTTTACTTTCATTCAATTTACTATATCTTTGTGGCTATTTTAACTTATTTCAAGCACCATCGCTGAAGGGGAGCTAGTTCGTGAATACTAAAGCATTTCTCAAATTTTCTTTCTTTCCTTTTTTTATTTCATTTTTGTTACATTCAGATTCGTATGTGTTTGTAGAAATACTTCTTTATTTTCGGAAATTAAAGTAACGAGCCAGGACCCTATTTATTCTATTTAAAAGTCCACATAAAATTTGGTTTACTTAAAAAAAAGCCACATATAGATAATGCGTCCCCACGTACATGAGGCCACGTTCCCAGAAACGTGTTACTTAGCTGGCCTATCCATAAGAGAATAAATAAAAATAGTATTAATTTGCCAACGCCACTTTGGCTCTAAATGAAACAGACCTGAACAAAGATGTCCAGGTCACGATATGTTGTCGGTCACATTATATTCATAAAGAGCGTAGGTAGTAGAGCAACAAAATATACATACAACATAAAAATTTTAACTGCTATTGTCGATTAGAACAGGAGATAGCAGATGTAAAACGACGATGAGGATGCTGTAACTATGAATTATTTATTACACAAATTGGTTGTTTGGGACAAGTAGTCAATAACATGCTAAGAAACATCCTATAACAGAGTTCACTTTCTTCACTACACTATCGGAGATCAAAAAATATGCAAGTCAGCAATAATAGCCCGGTCAATGCATTTTTAAATAAATTTTACAAAATTTTTGTATGGACAGAAAATGAAAACGTCGACAGGTTCCACAATGTCTGCGCACTCTGTTGGAATCATCTTCTTGATGAATTAAACACGTTCGGGATCTGTAGAGTTGTATAGTTTCTCATCTCCATTGTCTCTCAAGGAATCAACCAAAAGCTTTTTCTCATACATCTGGGTACATTAGTTGTTCTAGGAAGACTTTTAGATCGTATTAGCAGATTTTCTAGCAAACGCCTTGATGTTAGGTAAATTTATATTCAGACATGCAGAAAATTAGCTGGTGGGGTCCGATATGACGACGTCCAAGTGGGATACTAGGGTACCATCCATCACAATCCAAGGCACTATGGTATATGATTCCCGCTATGGATCCAACCGCAATAAGGACTTGCTTTCTTCCCTTCACTGTGAGAGTCCCTCCAGATCGTAACCCTTCATTACATCTTAACTGGCTAGCATTAATTACATGATCTGGTGACAGACTTTCATCCTCAGTAAGAGACCTGATATCTGTCAAAAACTGATAAACACTTTATTGATCGGCGTCACCTTCAATGACCCACTTGTTAACTTCTGGAGTTATTTTGCGACAGACTGACCCACTCCTACCTTTAAATTAGTTTCCCCACAAGTTGGAAGCCTTGAAGTGTGAGGGTCAGTACTCCTCTTTGTCCTCACTACGCAAAATCTGACACTATGCTCATGTACTATTGCGTTTTCCCATCTACTTGCTATAAAGGCATCACGTAATTCGTGATTTATCATATCCTGAAAAATTTTTTCGTTCGATGAATGATGCTGTTTTTAACCTGTTTTCAAAGTTTTGTAACTCAGTGTTTCTCTATACCATCATCTCCAATGCTAAGATTGTTGTAATTTTGAGGCGCTGTGTCATATCAATTGCTAATCTAGGACGACACAGACTGGGAGTATCAACCCATATTTTTCCCTTGGTTGTTTTTTACGTATCCTATACATATAAGCCACATATCCTGGCGACTTTGTTCTTTTCCTTGTAGCTGATAAGATGAACCACTGCGCCCATAGAAATCCGCAACTAGTGACATTGCTTCAGTTGTCACTGCCATAACACTAACATTTCCTCTCTTCTTCTAAAACCTCTTCATCTAATGCCTCTTCGTCTATTAAAAGTGTAGTGACTTCTGCTATTGCAGCATCCTCTTTTGTCAACCTGCTTTATTTGTTCAGAAGTAACACGCTCTTCTCCGCAGGCACACCTTCTGCAATACCGAAGTATTCCGCCAACGGGTTCACAATTTCTGCCTCTCTCATTGTCCAGCATGAAACACTAACAGTGTAAACACTCTTCCACCCACAAAGATATTATGGTCTACTCTAACAGCAAACACAAACTCATCTGACGTATTGTGAACACGGCGTTGCTTGCCGAGCGATACATAAATGGTGTGATTTATTAGAAAGGGGTAATCGATTACCACCGCACATTTTTCTGCACCTCCTGTCAATACCACTGCAGCATAACGGCTAAAGCTTTACAAATTACAGGCCAGTATTATTAACGGCAATTGCCACAGGACTGTGGAACATATGTTGTGTTCGAACATTATGAAGTGCAGCGGAGAGAACGGTCTATTGACACACGGTCAACACGGATTTATGAAACATCGTTTTTGTGAAACACTACTAGTTCTTTACTAGCAGGAAGTTTTGAGTGCTATTGAGAAGTAACTTCAGATTGATTCCGTATTTCTGGATTTTCAGAAGGCTTTTGAAACTATGTCACAAGCGGCTTTTAGTGAAATTGCTTGCTTATGGAATATCATCTCAGTTATGTGGCTGGATTCGTGATTCACTGTCAGAGAGGTCACAGTTCGTAGTAACTGACGAAAGTCATCGAGTAAAGCAAAAGTGATTTCTGGCTTTCCACAAGATAGTGTTATAGGCCCTCTTGTGTTCCATATCTATATAAACGATTTTGGAGTCAACCTGATCAGCCGTCTCAAGTTGTTTACAGATGCTGCTGATATAATGTCAGCAGTTGTCCTAAAGTCATCATAAGATCAAAACAAATTGCAAAACGATTTAGAAAATATATCTGTGTGGTGCGAAAATTTGCAGTTGCACCTCAATAAGTGCGATGTGATCCACATAAGGGTCAAAAACAATCCGATAATTTTGGGTTACACCGTAAGTCAGTCAAATCTAAAGGCCGTAAATTTTATGAAATACCTCGGAATTACAATTACGAACAACGTATACTGGAAAGAACACATAGAAAATATTGTGGGGATGGTAAACCAAAGAATGAGTTTTATTACGAGAGCACTTACAAAATGAACAGATCTACTAAAGAGACCGGCTACACTACGCTTATCCGTGCTCCTTTGGAGTACTGCTGCGCTGTCTGGGATCATTGCCATAAGAGGTTAACAGAGTACATCGAGGGACGTCAAAGAAGAGCAGGATGTTTTGTATTGTTCTGAAATAAGGGAGAGAGTGCAAAAGACATGTTAAAATATTTGGGATGGACATCATTAAATCAAGGCTTTCTCTTTGCGGCGGAATCTTTTCACGTAATTTCAATCACAAACTTTCTCCTCAGAATGTGAAAATATTTTCTTGACGCCGACTACATATGGAGAAACGATTATTGTAATAAAATAAGGGAAATCAGAGCTCTCACGGAAAAGCATAGGTGTTACCTTTTTCTTCGTGTTGTTCAAGACTGGAGTAATAGAGAATTATTGTGAAGTGGGTTCGATGAACCCCCTGACAGGCACTTAAGTGTGATTTAGAGAGTATACATGTATATGTAGCTGCAGATGAAGAATTTTCCTTTCTAGTCAGTAACAATACGAATCCATAGTTTTGCTCTATTCTCCGCGACACCTACCGTGATCTTCCCTTGTGGGCATCTTCAATCGTCGCCGTGTACTCTTTAACACTTTTCCTAAGTTATTATGTTTATACGGACACTCGCCGTAGATACTTTCAAGTGGGTACTAACACCAATCGCCGTGGTTTCTTTAGGCACAGCATTACTCAGTTAACGAGATAAGATCTCGTTAGCTAGTGGCCTAATAACGAGGCATATCGAAGCCACATGGTTCCAGTACGACTTACCTAGTGTCTGCCTACCAAATTAACCACAATTACTCATCTTTCGAGCTCACGCTACGATATACCGCAGTCACCGATTAATCGAAACATCTCTCTCTAAGAGAGTGATCACAATGGGACAATAACTTTGAAAACTGTAACAGAATCGGAAACCAAGGCAATACCGAGGCGACATGTACTCACAGAGCTGTCAAAATTCTCTCTGTCCAGAATTGCGCTGCCATTAGAACCGTACACTAAGATGGCAAAAGTCAGGCGATACCGTCTAACGTCATGTCGCACCTCTTTTTTCCCAGTGTAGTGCAGCAGGTGACGTGGCTTGGACTCCACAAGCCTGGAAGTCCCTGCGCAAATACTGGGTCATAATACCTCTGTAGCAGCCCACAACTGCGGTAGTGTTTTCGGCTTATGATTTCGTGCACTAACTGACTTCCTGATTACGTCGGATAACTGTTCGATCTGGCAGAACAAATCATTCGCTCGAACAGTCCAGAATTTTCTTCAAACTAATCTCGAACAATTGTGAGCCGGTGACATGGCACATAGTTACCATAAAAATTCCATAGTTGTTTTTGAACACGAAGCCTATGAATGGCTCTAAATGACTTCCAGATAGCCGAACACAACTGTTTTCAGTTAATAAACGGTTCCCTTGGAGTAGAAGACCCAGTCCATTTCATGTAAACACTCCCCACATCATTATGGAGTCGTCATCAGCTTGCACAGGGCTTGTTGACAACGTAGGTCTCTGTCTTTGTAGGGCCTGTGCCACACTCGAACCCTACCATCAGCCCTTACCAACTGCAATAGGGACTCATCTGAACAGCCACGGTTTGGCAGTTGTCTAGGGTCCAAGTGACATTGTCACGACCCCAGGAGAGCCGCTGCAGGCGTTGTTGCGCTGTTAGAAAAGACACTCGCCTGAGTTGTCTGTTGCCACAGCCCATTAACACCAAAATTCGCTGCATCCGTCTTGACAGAAACGATCGTCGTACGGCCCACTTTGATTTTAGCGGTTATTTCATGCAGTGTTTCTTGTCTGTTAGCACTGAATACACGAACGCCGCTGCTTTGCATAGTTATGTGAGGGTCTGAAATTTGGTATTCTCGTCATACTGTTAACACTGTGGATCCGGAATATTGAATTCCTTAACAATTTTCTAAACAGAATGTTCAGTGCGTCTAGCTTCAGGAAAAATTCTGCGTTGAAAGTTTCTTAATCTGCATCGTGCTGCCATAATCACGTTGGAACCCTTTTCACAGAAATCACCTGAGTACAAATGACAGCTTTGCCAATATAATGGCTTTTTATATATAGTGTACACGACATTGTGTACATTGTGTACATGTACATATCGTTGTCCCATGAATTCCGTTACATCAGTTTATGAAACTATTTTGGAACCACTAAATATAATAACATTAGGCCACTTTTAAGCATGTACAGATTATTAAATTCAGCTGCGGCAATGTATGATAGCGCCCCCCTCCTACTGCCTGCGAAAGACCATTGTCGCTCATAGCGTTGTTATGCATCTCTTGTTCCACCATACACAGCACCCTTCGCTTCCTCCTGAATCTTTTTTTCCCACTATAACAATAAATATACAACATTATGGTACAGCAGATTATCATATCCAAACCGTTTAGCCAATACATGTGGCAGTAATTCTATACTTAATGAGTTGAGGTGACACGACACGTAACGTACTGTGTAATATTACTTTGGCAATTTAAAGACACTGCCCCACGGTTCTGTTACTGGCGCACTCTTAGTAATCGGGTATAATATTTTTTTCTCTCTATTTTTATATACACTACCTTGTATTGTATTGGACTGTATGGAACTTGGGACCTAGAAACGACGGAGGGGCTTCGTCCCCGCCCTAGCCCGCAGTGGTACACAACCCCACAACAGGCCACAGCAGTCCTCTCACCTCACCACCGGCCCACGCGGAACACAGTGTTATTGTGCGGTTCGGCCAGAGTGGACCTCTCTGGGAACGTCTCACACTAGATTACTGTAACCCAAATGTTGGCGTGGTAGAGTAATTATGGTGTACGCGCACCTGGAGAAAGTGTTAGCGCAGCAATCTCCGACATGGTGTAACTGAGAATACATGTGAGTTCTTCTGGCCTGGCGGAAGTCGTTTTACCTGGTTTAGGAAGCAGGAACGTGCCCACAATTCCAGCACTGCATGGGCACAGGGAGGAGCGTACACTAAGCTGGAGAATTCGCACTGGAAGCGTGTGAAAGAAGTCAGTCTTCTTAATAAGATGTTTTTCTTAACATTTACTTATAAATCACGGACGTCAGGAGACTCTGAGACGAAGCCTAAACATGAGTCTGTCCAGGCCTCACGTAGAGGTAGATTTTACAAAGAATTGTTGTGTAGCTGCTCTCACAACAGCTTCTAAATGCAGAAATACATGGTAATGATGTGAAATCTTGATAAATGCCTCTCTCGTCCCGCCATCATCTGCACGCGGCCGTGGTACTGACCTACTGCAGTGACGTCATGATTCGCTGACGAAGGGTCAGCAAAGCTTTGCTGCAAAGGGGCTCGCGCCCTGCTGTAGACTGCAACCCTAGAAACGCCTCTAGCTTTGTACACTCTGCACAATAGACATCTGTTGTTACAATTACCGCTGTATCACTGACGCATCAGAGCATGGAGTGAACCACTCGTCCTCCTAACTACAACCTCACCCCATCATGCATGTCGCAGCATTGGTGTCAGAATTGTTCAACACGATAATACCTCGTCGGGAAAGCCTGAAAAATTAAATTTGTTCTGCTTCGCATCATTACGGGGTGTTCGACTCAAACCTCCCTGATTTAGAGGACCCAGTAGTGAAAAAGCACAGTAGATACGACAATGAGAAGTGCACCACATTGTAGAGCATCTCAAAGATTTTATATTCCCGCGTCAGAACTGCTAAGTATCGTCGCCAGAGGGCAGAATGGTCGCATGAAGTGAATATGGCGACTCCACAGTAGCGTGCGTAAGCAGTAGTGTGATTTGCAGAAACAAAATCGCTGATTACTGTGCAAAGAAGTAATCGTCGTGTGTATAGATTTGATCGGTCTGGTGTGAAAACTAAGGAATGGTATAGGAATTTTCTGGTAACCGGAAGTGTTCTGAAACATTCTGGCAATGCAAATTACGGAGTTTCAGAAGAGACAGTAGAAGACATCAGATAAACTTTTCTCAGAAGCCCACGTAAGTCAATTTTTCAAGCATCTAGGCAGCTTGATGTATCTCGATCAACATTGCATCGTGTAGTTCATCAGCGTCTTCGTATCTTTGTTTACAAAGTGCAAATTCTGCAATATCTGGCGCCAAAAAACAAATCACGCCGACAAAAATTTGATGTGGATATGCTTCCACGTATTGATATGGAAAGATGTTTATTTTCAGATGAGGCAACCTTTCATGTATCAGGAAGAGTTAATAGGCATAATGGTCGGATTTGGGTTTCACAAAATCCGCACGTTGCCATTGAACACGTTCATGATATCCCTGAACTAATGGTGCAGGCTAAGGCACGACAGGACTGTTGGACCGTTCTTCTTTGCGGAACAAACAGTGAATGTATCGGTGTATCTGCACATATTGGAGCATTTTCTGTACCCTCAGAGACAAGACTTGCAACCCAACATCATTTCTCAACAAAGAATTGTTAGCATATTGCAGCCCTGTCAGCGACTGTGTTAGACCAATATTTTGAGGACTCAGCCTCAGTTGCACCAGAAAATTTGTGCAACTGAGGCTGATTTCGCAAAATGTTTTTCAACAAGATGGAGCTCCACCGCATTGGACAACGGCCGTTCGCAAGTTCCTGGATAGGAAATTTCCCAGTCACTGGATCGGACACGAAGGACCCGGTGCCTAGCGAATGTGCTTATGTTTAATAAGAGACTCTGGCTGAATAGGGGGGTACCAGCTGTCTCATTCTACCTTCTTTAGCACCTTTAAAAATTAGCTCTAAAAGTTTTGCATGCGAACATATTCAACATCTTTCCAAAATGTAGTTCATCTCTCAAACCAAAATGTTACCTTAATTGTAACTCGCTCGCATCCACTAATCCATAACTGTAAGTCGCTCATATCCATCTACTCACACTTGCCTGTTCTCACTCATTCAACCATTCTCATTGTTATTGTCTCTATGTGTCTTTGAGTCTGTCATACTACCACTGTCTTCTTTCATCGTGTCTCTCTCTTGCTCTGTGTCTCTTATTGCT
Source organism: Schistocerca gregaria (assembly GCF_023897955.1). NCBI lineage: Eukaryota > Metazoa > Arthropoda > Insecta > Orthoptera > Acrididae > Schistocerca > Schistocerca gregaria. Next base: position 522,377,986 of record NC_064922.1, on the reverse strand, counting down.
ACCATCTCATTCATTTCTTCCTACTGCTGCTATCTCTTCTCACTGCCACCATCTCTCTCTCTTCCTTCTTGTCATTGTCATGGAATCTCTCTTTCTTTATCACTGGGTCTCACCCATTTCCTCTCCCACTGCAACTGCCTGCTTCACTCGTTTGCAGAGCACAGTTCTATTACTGTCCACTATGTTCCACAGCCAGTGTGTCCATCTTTTTCTCTCACGCTGCCTTTGTCAACTGTCTTCTAGTATTTATTACTGTACCGTCTCTTTCCCACTGCCACTACCGTCTTCCCTCCCAGGATAAGAAAGGGCGAGTATGTTCAAAAACATTTATTGTTGGAACATTTTTGAAGGTGATGAGGAAAGTAGAGTGAAACAGCTGGTTCTTTTTTTGTGGTCTGCTAGGATCATTTATCCGCTGATCCCCTGCGCAGCTGACGACCCCCGCCGGTTGTGATACAGGGACAGCCAGCTCTAAGTCACACCCACACCGCTTACCTTACAGACTCGCCAACAGTAGCCTGTCGAACGGGGAAGAAGCACGAAAGAAAAACTGGCGGTTACCCAGCGCCAGAACACTCCGGTCTGCAGTGTACTGGAGAATTAATGATTTTAGTGCATTACTTGTAAGTGATTTACAACACTGTTCGAAATGAAGGAGATCGTTTTTGGTCTGCCAAGATACCATACCGCACAACCAGCATGACTTGCCTTTCTACTGAACCGAATTCTAGAATATATTCTGACATCAAAAATACTTACGTGTCAGATGAAGAAACCCCTTTCCGCATGGCAGCCAGATTATCTTCCAAAGCAACTGTCTCATAAAATGACACTCGTGCTTGCGTCCAAGATGCTCTGAGGTGAATACAAAATGTTGCACCATGAAGTACCAGTCCTATATTTATCAAATTTTTGTATCTGTTCATCGAATAAGTAGTATTAAACGATTACGCTTTCATTCAATTCGGAAAGGATGTCCACCGTGAATATCCGTATGAAGTCCGATCCGAAAGGACAAATGGTTCAAATGGCTCTAAGCACTATGGGACTTACCATCTAAAGTCAACAGTCCCCTAGACTTAGAACTAATTAAACCCAACTAACCTAAGGACATCACACACATCCATGCCAGAGGCAGGATTCGAACCTGCGACCGTAGCAGCCACGTGGTTCCGGACTGAAGAGCCCCAACGGACACAATACTCGTTTTATTGACTGTGGTACGTAAGCAATTAGCCTCAGAATGTCAACTTAAGGGATTTGTCTTCATTCCTGAAATTCATGCTGTGTCATTTTGTGAAGATTTCTGCCTGGAAGACGGTATGAAAGTATGCCTGCGTTATCCTGCTAGAATATGCCATTTGATACCACGCTCAGGAACACTATGAAAACAGGGTTTGCTTTTCTTGTCACATACTGACTATAACTCAGACTCCATTCAACATAAACCAAAACAGTCTGGTTGTTATTTCCTATAGCTCTACATACATTTTTCTTGGAATTGGAGACGTATGGGTATCGACAACAGTCAGTACCTCAACCTTACCACCTTACACCAGGTACAACAGGACATACTTGCGTCGATCTGACCACCACAGACATGTGCGAAGCTCAGCGCCAGACACCACAGAATGTCACTCAGTGTCCCAGTTGACTCTGCCTCCACGTGATCTAAGTGTCAGTGATAAAAAAATTATGGTTGATTCAGGTCTCAGCCTTCATCGTGTAATTGATTCCCAACGATTCAGCCGGCCGCGGTGGTCTCGCGGTTAAGGCGCTCAGTCCGGAACCGCGCGACTGCTACGGTCGCAGGTTCGAATCCTGCCTTGGGCATGGATGTATGTGATGTCCTTACGTTAGTTAGGTTTAAGTAGTTGTAAGTTCTAGGGGACTGATGACCACAGATGTTAAGTCCGATAGTGCTCAGAGCCATTTGAACCCAACGATTCATGATGACCGTTTTCCAGTAACCGCTGTACTCATTTCGTCACACCCATTCCCATATTCCAACAATTTTATGGTGATATAATCTCTCTGGAAGGACCCGTGATTGCTTTTATTGTCACACTATTGTCCCCACCACACACACGCTTCATCATCAAGGTAGTTAATTCATTATTGAGAAATGGAGAAAAGTTAATTTTACAACTTACAACTGATTAATGTTACTTTGGATTATATTTTTTTCCGGTTGGGCCACAAATGAGGTTTTTTAAATTGTGGTAATGTACACCCGCTTGCAGCAGGAACACAATGTCTTCTCTTCACAAGAGTCTAGTTATGCATTTTAAATGTATAGACGATTTACTAGGTGTGTTTTTTAAGTAAGTACCGTTTCGAAATTACCAAAAAGTCATGCTAAGATATCACAATAATTTTATTTTTACATGAAAGCCTGTACCTTAACCTACCTCCGTCAATATTGAGGCACTTGTCATAACGTTGTACCAGTTTTTAAATACCCTCCTCATAGAAGTCTGCTGCCTGACTTGTTCACCACTGCATCACTACTGTTTTGACTTCGTCATCGTCTTGAAGACGCTGACCGCCCAGGTGTTTCTTCAAGTGCAGGAACAAATGGTAGTCACTGGGCGCAAGATCGGGGCTGTATGGAGGATCCTCTAAAATTTCCCATCGAGAAGATGTGATGAGATCTTTGGTCTGATACGCCACATGTGGATGGTCATTGTCTTGCAGGACAACGATGCCCTTGATCAGCCACCATTGACTGTTGTATTGATTCTGGTTTGACGTAGGCCACCAATATTTCATTACCCGTAACAATTTGGCTTATGAAATCATCGCCATCGCTGTGATACCGCTCAAGGAAAGGCAGTGAATGCACTGTCTAAACGTTTGGTTTTGTGCATATCCGTCAACATTTTCGGTACCAATCATGCGTACAATTTTCGGTAATTCAAGTGCTCGGTCACAATGCCATACAAAACACTACGAGAAACATTAGAAAATTTATCCGCTGAGGACAAAATCGTAAAGCGTCTGTTCTCTCTCACCTTATTGTCCGCTTCCTGCACCAAACTTTCATTAACGACCGAAGGACGCACACTCCGTTGTTCATCATGCACATTTGTGCGGACATCTTTAAATGCTCTCACCCACTTTCTTACCATTCCATCATTTATGTTTTCTCAGAAAACTGCACAGATCTCACGATGATGGAAATTTTACATTCTCATTTGTTGACGGATTGCGCTAAAATCAACTGTGATCGTATTTGCAGCTGCCGCAATTTTAATGTTTCAGGTGATGAAAAACTCATCCTTGCCTCACATCACGGGTCACGATTCCCTACTAACTTCTGAGATGGAAGACTGCCTTATCTTATAACATCCTGTTTGAAAGCTATCACAGTCATTGGAACCTTCACCATTTGTTGCCCATTAGAGACTGCATTTTCCAAACGTCTGTACACAACTCTGTTCGATATAAATGCCTGTCAGTACGTGCACAACAGATATACTCGCCACTAAATTGAAAATGAAGGCCCTGTCTCGTGACCAGAGTGATTGTCGGATGTCAATGAAAAGAATATCTTCCTATGGGCATTCATGAAGACGTTGGTATATGAGATCCCAATATGAAATGACGAGAAATTGATTCGTACAATCTGCATGCCGTATCAGATATATTAGTGTAAGGGTGACAGACCGTCATACTCAACTGTGGTAAAAGCATCTAGATTGGGATCTAGTAACTTTCTATAGTTGTGACGAGCTTAGGCTGTTGCTGTAAGATGTATCTTGTAATATCCTCTTACATGTGTATAATTGCGATCCTTGGAAGTTGTCTACTGTATGGTCAAGTTCCATGATTTAATGGGTACAACGAGTTACCAACCATAGTGAAATTTGCCACTTTGGCTTGTTTCTCGTTGTACTGATTAGCAGAAGTTGATGACCTCAGATTGTTTCACTATTCTGGAAGTTCGTTCCATGATTTAAGTCTCACGCATCTTTTACTTACGAGCTGCTGTAACATTTGTGCCCATTACCGATTACGTGTTACTCCAGTTCTGCCTGGTATTCTGCTACAGTGATTTATGTTAGTTAAGGTCTCTGAGTGTAGCGGGGCTCAATCAAAGAAACTCCTAGACGGCTGTGGAGACAGCGTAGTCTGCGTGTCTGAAACACACAACGCATTCCTTCTTCGTTGTTGTTGGTTCTGTTCTATGGCCTGTTACGAAAAAAGGCTCCCATGAAAATAATGAGAAGGAAATAATGATCTATAACTGCAGTCAGGGTTTGTGCCAGTGGTGATAATGAGAGAATTCCTAATTGCATTTTCACTGCAGATGAGAGACTTAACCCAGGTAATCCTGCAGCAGCTTGCAAGCTTGGCGAACCACATTTGAAATGTATATTTCGTGTTCCAATCGAGTGACGAAGATTATGCTGTGGAGCTCGCAGTTTTTGATTCACTTAGGACAGACCCGTGTTTCCTATTTTGTATAAAGATTCGTAACCAAAGTGAGTAGAAACGTTCTCACCCATTAGGATTTTCTGGCTTTCAAGAAGAATTTGAAACGACTTGCCTGATTGGTAGAGGCGTAAAGACCTTATATTTCAGAAAATATTGATTTTGATATTCTATATAAGGAATCCGTACCCTTTACACTTTAATAATATGCGGTTAATTTCATATCTTCAACCATTATTTACATTCCATTACTTAATCAAGTTAAAAGAAATTATACTTGCAGTGATACCAGTGAAAAAGGAGCATAACTTCATGCCTTCACCGTAATATTACTTCGATGAGAGCCATTTCTCATTTCCTTTACAAACTTACAATACTTTAGGAAGGGTAGACGGTGGCAGAAATAATGAAAAAATCACAAATTATTTTTATTTGCTTATTTGATAGTAAATATAATTGAAATTATTATCTCAAATTTCCTTGAAATTCGAACTACAAATGGTATAAAAAAATTAAAAGCCTAAGCAGTGTAATGCGCCAAGCCCGCTTTTCATTGTACCAAATGGAGGAAAAATTTTATTGCATAATTTGGCCTGTGAACGTAGAAAATATAGCTTTAGAAGGCTGTGAGTTTTTGTATACATGACAGCAATGTTGCAAAGAAGGCTGTGGAGTCATTTTCTGGTTCAATCAGAGTAGTATAGAAGGCTGTGGAGTGTTGTAAACATGTTTTGTGCTTTTCAGTGGAATTCGCGTGACGCTGAATTTATTGTGCCATTCTTTGTGCAAGGCTGTATCTGTTGACAATGCAGAGGCCTGGTAAAGTAATTAAAAAGGTAGTAAGTCTCATATTTCCAATATAAAGCGAGAAACTGACATTGAGGTTAGGGTCAGGCCTGCAGATGCAAACATAGCTTGTCTCCAAGTGCATCTAAAATAAAACTTGGGAGAGGGATTGTGTCAGAAGAAACAGATCATGGTAGAAATACAGGTTTCAGAATTGTGGATCTGGAAATGGTGGCAGAAGCACTTAGAAAAGCCTGCAAGCGCTCTGTTTTCGGAGAAAATGTGGATTTGGTTGATGATGGAACGAGAGAAGGTTTGGTTTGGACATTGCACTTTTTGTGTCAAAACTGTGATGCTGACAGGCCATTCAAGACGTCAAAGGTCAGTAATAGAATCTGTGAAGCCAATGTGAGATTAGCTTATGGACTAAGATGTATATGGCTTGGAAGAGATGGTGGAAACCTTTTATGTGGTATTATGAACATGCCTGGTGCTTCCCTAGAATTTTCTGCAATGACTACTGCTCTCCTCAATGCAGTTGCAGAAGTAAGTGAAGAGAGCATGAAAATGGCAGTCCCAGGGGCAATTCAACAAAATTGTGAAGCAAATAATAGCAACGATATAGCAGTTTCCTGTGACAGTTCCTAGAAGAAGAGGGGGAATACTGCACTGCATGGAATAGCGGTGATGTCTAAATATTGTTCTGCATGTTCCTTGCACAAGAAATATATTGATGCAGGTAAAGAAACAGAATGGCAAGAAGCCCATAAAGCTGTTTGTAGCAGAAATTATGCAGGCTCCAGTGGTGGGATGGAAGCTGCATGTATGAAATTCATTTTCCATAGATCTTTGCAAAAGTATGGAGTAAGATACATACAGTATTTAGGAGATGGAGACTCTAGTGCTTTCAAGAATATAGTTGAAAGTCAGCCCTATGGAAAAGATTGCACTATTGAGAAACTGGAGTGCTTAGGCCATATTCAGAAGGGGATGGGTGGACGACTCGGAAGATTTGTTGCAGCCAATAAAGAGAAGCTACTAGAGGATGGGAAACCACTGGGAGAGAAAAACAGACTAAGAAAGAAGAGAATTGACAGCCTACAAGTCTATTATGGTGCTGCAATTAGAAGTAACCTCACAAGCTTGGACAATATGAGGAAAGCAGTATGGGCCATTTGGTTTCATTACTTGTCGACAGACACTACACCTCAACATGGCCTCTGTTCTAATGAATGGTTCTAATTTTTGAAAAGTGAAGAAAGTGGGGAAGCTTATACCCATAAAAATAACCTTCCTTTTGAGGTTTCAATGGGCATTAAACCAACTTTTAGAGCACTGGCTTCACCAGAAAAATGTCAGCATGGGAAAACACAACCCAAATGAAAGTTTCAGTGCTCTTATTTGGAAAAGATGTCCAAAGACTGTGTTTGTTTCCAATTTAGTGGTGAAGATTTCTGCTTTGGAAGCTGCAGCAGTGTTAGGTGATGGGAATGTGGCAAGACTTCGCATCCTCAGCAAGTTGGGCATTACACCTGGAGTCTTCACTGAGCAGATACTTTAGATCGTCGATGAGCAAAGAATGATGAAGGCGGATACTTCACTCAAGAACATACAAAAAATGGCTAGGCAAAGCAGCAGAGAAGCTAAAAGAGCTGTAGAGGATAATGAGGAAGAAATGGAATATGGATATGGGCAGTTTTAGCTGAGGTATGATAGATTTTTTTTTTTTTTTTTTTTTTTTTTTTTTTTTTTTTTTTTTTTTTTTACGTTTCATCCAAACATTAAAATGATTTTCTGCAACTTAAGGTTTTCTGCTTTCAGAAACACATATATCAGAAACTACTGGAAGGATTGCAGTGAAATTTGGCACACCTATTCTTTTCCTTTGATGCAATATTTAAGTGGAAGGTAACTTTAATCGAGATATTATACACAGTTTTGTGGTTGATAATATACTGAAAAGTTTGCTTGTAAAAAATGTTCGAATCCAAAATATCACAGAAAGTAATAGCATTACTTTACGAAAAAGTTACTGCACTTAACTGTAAACCTATTAGTGTAGATTACTTTATCATTAAAATAATTTGCCAAATTGGCCTCGAAATTATGAAAAAGTGTACATTAAAATAATAATGCAATAAAACATTTAAAATTATCTCACTGCATTAGATTGTTACTAAAAATTCTGAAGTTTTTTCAAAAAATCTTATTAGATCTCTATACATAAGTGTGCAAAATTTCAATGAGATTGAACAAAAAATGGCAAAGATATGGGTTTACAAAAATATCAGTGCAAGACTGCCACTGGAGTTTCTTACAGCAAAGTATTCTAAATTATAGTAGAGAGCGCAATCATTGCAGTTTCTTTTCGTTAATCGTAATGTAGAAATTGTTTATGGGGAGTCAGTAGTCAGAAATTCACTCATTAAACGCTAGTGAATAATTTGAGATTTGAAAATATATCCATTGGGTGTAGTTTGATTATAAGCATAAAGCTGTTCTTCAACGGACTGGCAGATCAGGTCCCTATTCTTTTTGGGGGCTCTACTCATGTTGCAAAGTGGGCATCTTTCATCAGGGCCATCGTATGCGGAACTTTCATGTCCACTGGTAAGTTTTAACGTTCGGACACCATGTACGCTTAAGGTCTGGGACACCCTGTATGTGACATCTCTCACGGCCTCTGCCTTATAATATGAATAACGAGAGTGACGTTCTCTACGAGAAGTGTGCGGGCAGTGGGTGCACAGCTGGACTCGGCTGTCCAGGGTCCGCTGCAAGAAGCAAGGCCGGGCGGACGGTCGCCGGGCGTGGCTCTGCAGGTATATAAACCCGGACCCTCCTCTGGTCAGCACAGTCTGCTGCGCCGACACAACACACGCAACATGTACAAGCTGGTGAGTCGCCTGGGAGAGTCCTCTCGAACTGGCTTCATTCGCTTTATTTAACTTCCATGCTGCACTTAGAGATGTTGTAAGTCGTACATATCAATCGTCCCAAAAATTTCTTACCAAGTAGTGATATCTTCGCTACCTATTTTGGTCACCGATTGTAAAATATGTTGTTTATGTTCACTGTCTGCATCTTATTTACGTCGGAACAGCCCTTGCAAAAGTGTCAAATAGATAAATGAAAATGAAGAGTTTCATCTTTAATGGCTTTTAGATTTTCTCTCCTTTAGGAACATACTTTTTGAGCGAAGCCAGGTTTCAGCGTCCGTTTCGTGTACAATTTCACTTTTACGAGTATGTGTTGAGTAGCCATGCTGTTTTATAACTTAACGCCTCAGCAACTGATGCAATAAAGGTGGAACAGTTGACTGACGACATAGTCACATACAGGGAAAACATGGATAGAAAACACTTCTTGTTCATCCAGAAAAATTCCAACGTACAATCGTTACATTTACTGATTGCCAGAATCCATAAGAACACATCTTGAAGGAAACTCTGACTAGTCTCACTCTTTATCTTGGTATTGCTTCACGCTTGTTGATTTTTTTTTTTCAAATTCTCTATATCTCGCGGCATTTCTCTCAATTTTTTGTTATTATGATTCAGTGTTTAAAAGTTACTGCCTCAAATGTGAAAAGTTAACACATTGACACAAATGTCTCAGACCACTGAGACAACTGTTTCATTTATCTTTCCTCATTAGGGTAATACCTATCTGCAGCACTTCTTGAACTTCAGAGGTAGCAAGATTGCTCCTTTGTCTATCGCAGACACGTAATGTGAATATATTCTTCAGAGCCAATTTTCTGAACTTATCAGTTATTCTAATAATAGAATCGTCGCCGTCTACACATAACCATACACTTTCCACTACAACTCCATTTTCTTTATTTCCACGGGATTTTCTTTTTGATTTTATTCTTTTTGCCGTGGCAGTTGTAAGACTAGGATAAGGCTGGATTCAAATGTTGTTATAGTTATTTCTGAATCAGAGCATAGTATTAAGCTTTGTGGTGACTTTTCAAAATTGAGATTCGATGTAGTACGCTTACGTGATGTCGTCAATGGTTCAAATGGCTCTGAGCACTATGGGACTCAACTGCTGTGGTCATCAGTCCTCTAGAACTTAGTACTACTTAAACGTAACTAACCTAAGGCCCCCGCTCTGCGCGCCGCCCCTCTGGCTGTAGCCGCTCCCGCCATCGCCGCTCCTCTGCCCTACGCAGCTGCGGCACCGATCCTCAAGATCCACTGAACGAGAGGATTACTGTAGACGTAGAGCCATTTGTAAATACATAAACAATACGAAATATATACCCATACAAACCTAATTTATTTTTTGTTATTTTTTCACAATTTCTCCTAAATATTTCCTTCTGGGATTCAGTGAAAATATACACACTATAGCCAAATTTTACAACAACAAGAACTGAGCTATCACTTTCAAAAATAATTTACTCTGAGGCTGATTCGCTGACTCAACCCATCTCTCACCTTGCTGTCGAATGGGTAATAATCTTTCAAAAAACCAGAATAATATTCTAGCTATATTATTCACACTGGATGTTTACATATCTGGCTCAGATTACATGACAATCATTACCGAAACTGCAGACTTGCTAAATCGCTGTCGCACGATGTATCATATACATTTCACAGATATTACTTTATAGTTCAGTATGATCTGGTACAGCACATGGAGTTTGCCGTATGGAAATATTTAATCTGTATTAGCCCCAGTATTAGGTAGTACTACAAAAGTGCTGTACAGATGATCTTTAAAATGATTGTCGTTGCTCATAGCCCAACACAAAGCGAGGTTCAGAGTGGTAACATAAAACACTCGTATTCGGGAGGTCATTTCTAATCTAGCAATGCAGATTTGCCATTCCAGTGCTTTCACCTAAATCTGGAAAAAGGATTTGCAAGGAATAAGATTTCGACTAATACTCTAGTATCTAAAGTATTTTTTGTAGGAATAATTTAATTAGAGAGTATTCTAATTCTAACAAGTACCTGTCTCTTTAATCATTATACATCAATTACCAGAGGTCCTATATAAAATGGGTACAATTATTTAACACCAACACAGAAATGAACGTACTGTATTTTTCAAAAAAATGGTTCAAGTTGCTCTGAGCTCTATGCGACTTAACTTCTGAGGTCATCAGTCGCCTAGAACTAATTAGACTTATCTAACCTAAGGACATTACACACATCCATGCCCGAGGCCGGATTCGAACCTGCGACCGTAGCGGTCGCTCGGTTCAAGACTTTAGCTCCTAGAACCGCACGGCCACTCCGGCCGGCTTGTATTTTTCATTATTCCACTTTTACAAAGGTATTTTGCCTTTAAAAGTTCGCTCTGTTATCTTTCACGCACTACACCCCACTATGTTTCACCATCCATTGTCAGCTTTGATTCCCGTTTCTTCAGTTATACTTCTTCTCCCACGCCACCACCCCAACACTCTGTCCTCAGATGGAGAAAAATCGCGCCTCTCCTCTTTTCTATCCCTATTTCTTTTATTGTAGCTAGTTCTCATACGACAGTGCTTCATGTGCATTACATTTGTATAGGACACCTCGGAACCAGCTGGCCTAACATCCACTCACAGGTAATTAGCGCTCCCACTTACGCTTATTCTACTCTATCGATGGCTGCGGAAGAACTAAGTACATCCATCTGTCTCTCGTAACTCCGGAACAGCTATGCTGCGAGAAGCTCAGAGAAGCAGGATTCAGTGAGTCGCAAACTGTTTGCAGATAAAGGGAGGTGTGTTTGACCACGTACTCTCAAAACATTACTGTTCTCACGAAGACTTATTATCACTGATAGTCTATTCAAAATACAACAAATAGCTGCTCTTTCTGAATGTGTTTTAGGTACTGGCTGTGTTTTTTTATGAATGACAGCTTGGAGTGCCCTGATGGTCTACTAGTGATATTAATTCGTGTCTCTGGTTGAAAATAGGCAAAAGATGGGACAGTAATACGTCGAACTACTAATCCCTATTATCCTTTTATCATATCCATTGATGCTGGTGTTGTCCCCATAATTGCGATGGCCACAAAATGGTTAATTAAAGCAGGAGGAATTTCTGCCCTGAAAACAAGTAACGTAACTTCGTCATCCTAACGCAACGGAAACAATCAGAACGCTGCGGCTTTAAAGAGACGTACATAATGTTTTACCATACTTCGCATATTTTTGTTAATCTATTGCCTAATTCCTCTGAATAATGTAACTGTATATCCTCTGCTGCTTTCTCGGATATCCCTTTCCCTACAAACATTTTCACACACTAGATTGCACTTATATGTAACTGTATATCCTCTGCTGCTTTCTCGGATATCCCTTTCCCTACAAACATTTTCACACACTAGATTGCACTTATTGTTTATCATTTGTTCCACCGCGACATGCAATTCAGAACTAGCATCACCACATGATGGAATACAAACTTGATTTGTCACTACTTCCATTACTAGTACTATTTCGTGATTAACATCGAAATATTTTTATTATATACGTCTTTATTTTCTTTTTCTCTACTACAATCTTCAGGCCAACAGGCCACACGCACTGTTTGTCTCCTGTCCTTGTAAGTCTACTGCTACTACTACTACTACTACTAATTCACAGCTACCTCCATCATATGATGAATTACAAGCATTACTGACTCCTTCTCGTTCTTGTTTTACCTCCTCCAGGCCGTTTTAAGGTAATTATTATTATCATCGGCACTTTTCTCTTCTGCGCACCAACTTTATTTTACCAGTTGAAGTAGCTGCCTCTTATCTTGGGAAACCATCCTAATAAATCGCTTTCTTCATTCCTTATACAAGATGATATCTACCTATTTGTTTGACCTGCTTCCTTCATACATGTTTATATTTTCACTGATTCTTTTCCTTTCTCTCTTCCTTCTCACTCCCCCGCTCCCTACACCCTCATTCCTATGTCTACCTTTCTTTCGATTTCAAGATTTAACTATCTCAGTGATTTACTAGCTTATGCTGCGGATGACTTACCCTTAGGTGAAGACATACTTGTTCCTTTTGAATATGCAACATCTCATTGGCTGAGTCTAACAGATCTCCCTACTTCACCAGCATTCCGATCCTTGTAATATGCAAAAATTAATGTCACCTGCTGTTAACGTGAAATGTATCAGTGGGATAACCAGTTGTGAACGTAAAGCAAATCTCCTTTCCAACAGCACTATTTTCGATTCCAATGAAACTCACGACCGGCCCATTACACGCTGGGAAATGTGAAGTCTCCACTTACTTCTATTTCGATCCCAAATTTCTTTCGATAACAAGCTTACTTGATCACTCGTGTCGAAAATAAATAATCGGTTCTCAGATTACTCTTTTTCAACTGCCTTTGAGACTCTTCTTTCCCGTTTTTCTTTTTACATAAACAATTTGTCCTGTATTGACTGCCACACTTGGTGTTTAAGGAATGCGTTTTTAAAATCGTTATATGTTTGAGACATTCTTTGCACAGGCATGGTTTGAGCATTCTATGTCATCTCTATAATGCAACTATGTCTCTTATTGGATTGATACCCTCCTGACTAACACGGTCCTGACCGTTGTTCTTCCAAGACGTGATTTCCCATCAGTATGGTTCGCTTTATGGTAATTATTAGGGCTAAAAATATTATTATCATTGTCATTATTATTATTAACATTGTGACTATGATATTGGTAATCATTCCATCCCCGTATTTTTCTCATCTTGGAATAATTTGATTTAATATACCCACTGCAATCTTTCCCATCATCTGCTTATCCAGTCTCCCTCCATAACTGGATTTATTTCCATTCCCTTTATCTTCCATTCAGTTAGAGGTTCTTTTTTCGGGGTTTTATCTTTGTCTTTAATCAAATAATCTCCCTGGACTAGGGGCTGGACCTGCATCCACGCATCGTAATACTCGTAAGACTCCAATAACATTTAAAGATTTTAACTCTGTCAGGTTACCCTGTAACTGGGTGAAATTACCGTATGTATGCAAGGAATCAAACTATAGCGACTATAGCGTCTGCTTCACCCTGCGCAGTAACACCTTAGTGGACAGAATTACTTGTAGTCATCGTTTTTCCAGAGATAATGCTGTTATCTGAGAACGTTTCATGGAATCGAAATTGTAGTGAAAATTTGAAGAGCGACGTCGTTTCCAATTAGCAGTACTTAATAAACTAATCATTTAAAATTACAGGCCACCTGATAGAAATGTATCGTTCTTCAAATTTATCGACACAGTGGCGCCTGCCAAGGAGTAGTCAATCCAAGCAGAACTTGATAAAGTACCAGCGTACTCGTTAAAACTTCTGCGGCTTGCAATTAGTGGAGACAATTTTAATGGTGCACACATAACGAAATGTGATCATTGTGTGTTTCACGAACAGATTAATGAAGAAAATCACATTAGTTGTTGGGTAACTGTATGGGAAAATGGTGTGCAAGGATCAAAAAGCCGTTGGCGCAGGTGTGGAAAGAGGCGCAGGGTACATAGGTTCGCCAATTAAAATGATTCTTCGTGAAAAAAAAGACATCGAGAGTGTACAAACAAGGGCAGTAGAAATGGTTGCAACTTTGCTTTCAAGAAGTCGCTTTCGGAATTTTGAATGATCTCGGCTAGTAGATACACGAACAAAGACATACAACACGTTAAAGCATTACAACATACACCACTGACTGGTTATCGGGGGAAGCCATACGAATACTATTCTCCATCTCTCACAACGTACCCCTCCAAGGCGGTTGGTGCAATGTTGACTCCTAACGTAATCTCGGAAGTGGTTCTTGTTGAAGTCGAAATGTCTTACTGCTATTAATTTGCTTACTGATATTCATGACGTAGTGATGAAATAACGACACTATTGTACCTTAGTCCCATCTCTTCTCGAAGTCAAACGGAAAGTTCTGGCTCTCTTGTGACGATGAGATTCAAAACACCAGACATTAAGCACAAAATCTTCGTACAACGACTCTTCAATGTATTGATGGGAATTTGACGATGCGCAGTGGCTCCTGTCACTGACCCAACAAAATGATACAGAAAAGTACTCGTTAGAGAATGTGTGAGAGATGCGTGCGGGCGTGTGGCAGCGCCGGCTGGTGCATGGAAATGTACGTTACAGCACTTTTTGGGTTGGGCAGCTCTCCAGTTCAGGGACGCGGGTCATTTGTGCGTCAGTTTATAAATATTTTCCCAGACAGTTTAATTTTGACCACACTGCGCCTTTCATTTGTAGCAGCTGTTATCCAAGTAGGCATTCTGTTTTAGATAGGAATCAAGGAGTCACCCAATAAATGTCCGCTGATACAGTGAAATTCTGCGATATTGTACGTTTAAGATTTATACTCATCGTCTGCTTATTCTCAATGAAATAAAAAAAGTTCATTACAGCAGACACATAACTTTAAGTTGTAATTTACACCCATCAGCATCAACACCAGTTAAACCATTCTAGGTTAATGGAGAAAATCTCGTTTTATGTGCTGCAATTGACTATTAACTTAAATATTTCTGACAGTTTCAGTGTGGGGGCCATCTGCAGTGTATGGTAACTGATGAAAACTTCACAAGCTGATATCGCCACAGAACCTTTTTATTGAATGACTCATTTCGACAGACATACTGTCCGTTGGTGTAGTAAGTCATACCATATCGCATAAACATTTCCAGTAACATGACGATCACCCCAGACCGGCACGTGAAATGTAATATTAATATGAACAAACAGAAACATAACTGCTTACGCCGATTACAAGTATTCTTGTTCGCCACTATCTGACGACTGGCAAAGAAGAGCTGTAAACACAACGACCACCTCGTACGTTGACTCGTTCATCATCTTGCAGATAGCACAAAATGTGAATATATAATTCGATACAGTTATTAATATATTAGTAGCGAACATTTTTATTTGCTTCGAAATACACTCCTGGAAATGGAAAAAAGAACACATTGACACCGGTGTGTCAGACCCACCATACTTGCTCCGGAAACTGCGAGAGGGCTGTACAAGCAATGATGACACGCACGGCACAGCGGACACACCAGGAACCGCGGTGTTGGCCGTCGAATGGCGCTAGCTGCGCAGCATTTGTGCACCGCCGCCGTCGGTGTCAGCCAGTTTGCCGTGGCATACGGAGTTCCATCGCAGTTTTTAACACTGGTAGCATGCCGCGACAGCGTGGACGTGAACCGTATGTGCAGTTGACGGACTTTGAGCGAGGGCGTATAGTGGGCATGCGGGAGGCCGGGTGGACGTACCGTCGAATTGCTCAACACGTGGGGCGTGAGGTCTCCACAATACATCGATGTTGTCGCCAGTGGTCGGCGGAAGGTGCACGTGCCCGTCGACCTGGGACCGGACCGCAGCGACGCACGGATGCACGCCAAGACCGTAGGATCCTACGCAGTGCCGTAGGGGACCGCACCGCCACTTCCCAGCAAATTAGGGACACTGTTGCTCCTGGGGTATCGGCGAGGACCATTCGCAACCGTCTCCATGAAGCTGTGCTACAGTCCCGCACACCGTTAGGCCGTCTTCCGCTCACGCCCCAACATCGTGCAGCCCGCCTCCAGTGGTGTCGCGACAGGCGTGAATGGAGGGACGAATGGAGACGTGTCGTCTTCAGCGATGAGAGTCGCTTCTGCCTTGGTGCCAATGATGGTCGTATGCGTGTTTAGCGCCGTGCAGGTGAGCGCCACAATCAGGACTGCATACGACCGAGGCACACAGGGCCAACACCCGGCGTCATGGTGTGGGGAGCGATCTCCTACACTGGCCGTACACCTCTGGTGATCGTCGAGGGGACACTGAATAGTGCACGGTACATCCAAACCGTCATCGAACCCATCGTTCTACCATTCCTAGACCGGCAAGGGAACTTGCTGTTCCAACAGGACAATGCACGTCCGCATGTATCCCGTGCCACCCAACGTGCTCTAGAAGGTGTAAGTCAACTACCCTGGCCAGCAAGATCTCCGGATCTGTCCCCCATTGAACATGTTTGGGACGGGATGAAGCATCGTCTCACGCGGTCTGCCCGTCCAGTACGAACGCTGGTCCAACTGAGGCGCCAGGTGGAAATGGCATGGCAAGCCGTTCCACAGGACTACATCCAGCATCTCTACGATCGTCTCCATGGGAGAATAGCAGCCTGCATTGCTGCGAAAGGTGGATATACACTGTACTAGTGCCGACATTGTGCATGCTCTCTTGCCTGTGTCTATGTGCCTGTGGTTCTGTCAGTGTGATCATGTGATGTATCTGACCCCAGGAATGTGTTAATAAAGTTTCCCCTTCCTGGTACAATGAATTCACGGTGTTCTTATTTCAATTTCCACGAGTGTATAATCCAGATCAGAGAAGTATAGAAATTATATGAATAATTTAAGTGTATAAAATTCATATATTTTGTAGGATAAAAATATTTATGTCATATATCAGGCAACAAAGAAATTACTATGGCTCGTAGTATGCAAAATGTAGAAAAGAATTTAAAAAGAAAGTTATCTTCAAGGTAGGTGAACATCAAGAAGGTGGGTGAACAGTAACAAAACTTACATTAAATTTTACACAAGTATTTCTGCACTTTGAGTCATAAAACCATTTTGTAAAGCTTCAGGTAAAGTACTCCACAATATTAAACGCAGTGTCGGTGTTTCGCTAGGTACTAAGTACACATTACAGATCTACAGAGGAGTATTCTGTAATACACTGCCGTGAGAGACAGCTGGGCCGCCAAGTGTTGCAGGTCCTGCAGAGCACTCGAGGTGGAGCTCGTTGACTCTGCCTTGTGCGTGCCGTGAAGACACCGGGAGGCAGGCGCCTGAGGGCCACTCTGTCACATGGACGACGCGTCTGCCATCCAAAGACGTCTAGGGTCGTCGCCGCTTGAAGTAAATCCACTGTTAGGCTTCATGGTAGAGAGTGACGCCAGCCTTCAGGTGACAGTACGTATGTCACTCGATATTTCGTCGGACTACAGCAACACCTGCCAGAAGTGGAGACGTTTGCATACATGCGTACTTATAGTACTGCGATGTAGTATTAACCCTCTCAGGAGTTCTTTGCTCGTACGACAACTACATATATTTTCTTGTTTCTCGTTTTTATTTCGTGCCTTTTCTGCCTCTCTTTTTCTTTGTAAATAAACGCATAGGAATTATAGCAAAGATTAACGTAACCCTGATTACCTTCTGCAGATCATTTGGCTTTAATTTCATTCAGCTTATAATATCTTTGTGGCTATTTTAACTCATTTCAAGCACCATCGCAGAAGGGGAGCTAGAAAGTGAATAATAAAGCATTCCTCAAATTTTCTTTCTTATCTTTCTTCTCATTTATCTTTATTTCATTTTTGTTACATTCAGATTCGTATGGGTTCATAGAAAGACTTCTTTATTTTCGGAAATTAAAGTAACAAGCCAGGACCCTATTTACTCTTATATCAGCACACATCAAATGTGGTTTGTTTTAATAAAATAGCCACATACACATAATGCGTCTCTGCGTACATGAGTCCTTGTTCCCTGAAACATATTACACAGCTGGCCTATCCAGAAGAGAATAAATAAAAAAGTATTAATTGGCCAATGGCACTTTCACTCTAAATGAAACAGCCCTGACCAAAGCAGTCCAGGACACGATATCTTGTAGCGCAAACTATATTCATAAGTAGCGCAGGTAGTAGAGCAACAAGATACACGTACACCATAAAAAATTTTTATCTGCTATTGTCGATTAGGACAGGAGATACCAGATGTAAAACTGCGATGAGGATGCTGTTAGTATGAATTATTTATTACACAAATTGATTGCTTGGCACAAGTAGTCAATAACATGCTAAGAAATATCCTATAACAGAGTTTACTTTCTTGACTACACTACAGGAGATAAAAAATATGCAAGTCAGCAATAACAGGACTGGTCAATGTATTTTTAAATAAATTTTACAAAATTTTTGTATGGACCGAAAACGAAAACGTCGGCAGGTTGCACAATGTCTGAGCACTCTGTTGGAATCAGCTTCTTGATGAATTCAGTCCCATCGGGATCTGTAGAGTTGTATAATTTGTCATCTCTATTGACTCTCAGGGAGTCAACCAAAAGCTTTTTCTCGTGCATCTGGGCACATTAGTTATTCTTGGAAGACTTTTAAATCGTATTAACAGATTTGCTAGCAAACGGCTTGATGTTCGGTAAATTTATATTCATACATGCAGGAAAATAGCTGGTGGGCTCCGATATGAGGACATGCAAGTGGAATAGCAGGGTACCATCCAGCACAATCCAAGGAATTATCGTATATGATTCACGCTATGGATCCAACTGCAATAAAGACATGCTTTCCTCCCTTCACTGTGAGAGCCCCTCCAGATCACAACTCTTCATCAAATCCTGATTGGTCAGCATTAATTACTTGATCTGGTGAGAGACTTCATCCTCAGTAAGAGAACTGAAATGGAAAATGGAAATTTGTGGTAAGTTCTATGGGACCAAACTGCTGAGGTCATCGGTCCCTAGGCTTACACATTACTTAATCTAACTTAAACTAAGGACAACACACACACACACACACATGCCGAAGGGACGACTCGAACCTCCGACGGAGGGAGCCGCGCGAACCGTGGCAAGGCGCCCCTGACCAGCTGGCTACAAGAGAACTGAATCTGTCATAAACTGATAAGCTCTTTCTTTGATCGTCATCACCTACAAAGACCCACTTGTTAACTTCTTGAATTATTTTGCGATAGTCGGACCTATTCTTACTTTTAGGTTCCTTTCCCCACGAGTTGGAAGCCTTTGAAGTGTGAGGGTGAATTCTCTTCTTTGTTTTCACTACGCAAAGTCTGACTGTATGGCCGTGTACTATTGTGTTTTCCCATCTACTTGCTATGAAGTGATATAGTTTTTAGCCTGCCTTTAAAGTTTTGTAACACAGTATTTATCTTTACGTTGTTTTCTTGTGCTAACACTGTTGTAATTTTTAGGTGCTGTGTGATATCAGTTGCTAATCCAGGACGATAGAGACCGGGAGTATCAAAATTTCCATACTTTTCCCTTGCTTGCATAGTCCGCATCTTATATAATCAGCCATATATCCTTCTGGCAACTTTGGTCTTTTTCTTGTAGCTGATGGCTGATAAGATGAACCGTTGCTCCCTTGGAAATCCGCCACTGGTGAAATTGCTTCATATGTCACTGCCATCACACTACCATTTCCTTCAGTTGGTGCCTGTTCATCTGATGCCTCTTCATCTAATACCTCTTCGTCTGTTAAAAGTGTAGTGACCTCTGCTTTCACAGCATAATCTTTTTTCAACTTGCTTTATTTGTTCAGAAATTACACGCTCTTCTCCGTAGATACACCTTCTGCAATACCAAAGTATCCCGCCAACAGGTTCACAGATTCTGCCTCTCTCATTGGCCAGCACGAAACACTTACTAACCCTGTAAACACACTCCCACCCAACAAAGATATTATGATCTACCTTAATAGCAAACACAAACTTGTCTGACTTATTGTCAACATTGCGTTGCATCCAGAGCGATAAATAACTGGAGTGATTTAGCAGAGGCGGGAAATCGATTACTGCCGCACGGTTTCCTCCACCTCCTGTCAATACTGTTGCAGCGTAATAGCTAAAGCGTTAGAATCTACAGTCCCGTATCATTAACGGCAATATCCAACAGGAACTTGGAACATATATTGTGGTCGAACAATATAAATTACACAAAGTCAACGCGGATTTAGAAAACATCGTTCTCGTGAAACACAACTAGCTCTTTAATAGGACGAACTTTTGAGTGCTATTGAGAAGGAACTTCAAATTGATTCCGTATTTCTGGATTTTCAGAAGGCTTTTGACACTGTACCCCACAATCGGCTTGTAGTGAAATTGCGTGCTTATGGATTATCGTCTCAGTTATATGACTGGATTCGCGATTTACTCTCAGGGAGGTCAAAGTTCGTAGTAACTGATGAAAGTCATCGTGTAAAGCAAAAGTGATTTCTGGCGTTCCACAAGGTAGTGTTATAGGCCCTCTTCTGTTCGTTATCTATATAAACGATTTTGGAGTTAACCTGATGAGCCGTCTTAGGTTGTTTACAGATGCTGCTGCTATAATGTCATCAGTTGTCCTACAGTCATCAGAAGATAAAACAAATTGCAAAACGACTTAGAAAAGATACCTGTGTCGTGCGGAAATTGGCAATTACACCTCAGTAAAGAAAGGTCAAAAATAATAAGTTAAGCTTCGGTTACACAATAAGTCACTCAAATCAAAAGCCGTAAATTTTACTAAATACCTAGGAATTACAATTACGAACAACTTATACTGGAAATAACACATAGAAAATACTGTAGCGATAGTAAACCTAAGAATTCGTTTCATTACCAGAGCACCTACAAAATGTAACAGATGTACTAAAGAGACCGGCTTCACTGCGCTTATCCGTGCTCCTTTGGAGTACTGCTGTGCTGTCTGGGATTCTTACCATAAGAGGTTAACAGAGTACATCGAGGGACGTCAGAGAAGAGCAGGATGTTTTGTATTGTTTTGAAATAAGGGAGAGAGTGCCAAGGACATGATATAAAATTTGGGATGGACATCATTAAATCAAGGCTTTCTCTTTGCGGCGGAATCCTTTCACGAAATTTCAATCACCAGCTTCCTCTTCAGAATGTGAAAATATTCTGTTGACGCCGACTACATATGGAGAAACGATTATTGTAATAAAATAAGGGAAATCAGAGATCTCACGGAAAAGTATAGGTGTTACCTGTTTCTTCGTGTTGTTCAAGATTGGAGTAATAGAGAATTGTTGTGAATGGGGTTCGATGAACCCCCTGACAGGAACTGAAGTGTGATTTGGACAGTATCGATGTACATGTAGCTGCAGATGAAGAATTTTCCTTTCTAGTCAGTAAGAAGACAAATACATAGTTTTGCTCTATTCTCCGCGATATCTTCCCTGACCTTCACTTGTAATGATCTTTATGCGTTGGCGTCTACCCTGTAACACTTTTCCTAAGCTATTAAGTTTATATGGACATTCGCCGTAGATATTTTCAAGAGGGTACTAACACCAATCGTCGTGGTTTCTTTAGGTACAGCAATACTCAGTTAACGAGATAAGATCTTCTTAGCTAGTGGCCTAAGAACGAGGTATTACGAAGCCACATGGTTCTACTACGACTTACCTAGTGTCTGCCCACCAAATGCAGCACAATGGCTCATCTTTTGCTCACTCAGCTACGATATACCGCACTCACCGATAAATCGAAACATGTCTCTCTAAAAGAGTGTTCACAGCAGGACAGTAGCTTAGAAAACTACGGAATCGGAAACCAAGGCAAACCCAAGGCTACACGTACTCACAGAACTCTCCATAATTGCCTCTGTCCACAACGGCGCTTCCGCTACAACCATACAGTAAGATGGCAAAATTCAGGGGATATCGGCTGACGTCATGTCACAACTCCTTTTCCCCAGTGTAGTGCAGCAGGTCGGCGTGGCTTGGACTCGACAAGTTTTGGAAGTCCTTGAAGAAATACCGATCCATACTGCCTCTGGTGCCACCCACCATTGCGGTAGTGTTTTCGGCGTATGATTTCGTGCACAAACTGACTTCATGATTATTGTGGTTCTGGTCTTCAGTCCAGAGACTGCTTTGATGCAGCTCTCCATGCTTCTCTATCCTGTGCAATATTCTCCATCTCCCAGTACCTACTACAACTTTCATCCTTCTCAATCTGCTTATTGTATTCATCTCTTGGTCTCCCTCTACGATTTTTACCCTCCACCCTGCCCTGCAATACTAAATTGGTTATCCCTTGATGTCTCAGAATATGCCCTACCAACCGATCCCTTCTTCTAGTCAAGTTGTGCCACAAATTTCTCTTCTCTCCAATTTTATTCAGTACCTTCTCATTAGTTATGTTACCTACCCATCTAATCTTCAGTATTCTTCTGTAGCACCACATTTCGAAAGCTCTCTTCTTGTCTAAACTATTTATCGTCCACGTTTCACTTCCATACATGGCTACACTCCATACTAATACTTTCAGAAACTACTTCCTGACATTTAAATCTATATTTTATGTTCAGAAATTTCTCTCCTTCAGAAACGCTCTCCTTGCCATTGCCAGTCTACATTTTATATCCTCTCTACTTCGACCATCATCAGTTATTTTTCTCCTCAAATAGCAAAACTCGTTTTACTACTTTAAGTGTCTCATTTCCTAATTTAATTCCCGCAGCATCACCCTATTTAATTCGACTATATTGCATTATCCGCGTTTTGCTTTAGTTGGTAATCATCTTATATCCTCCTTTCAAGACACTGACCATTCCGTTCAGCCGCTCTTCCAGGTCCTGACAGAATTATAATGTCATCGGCGAACCTCAAAGTTTTTATTTCTTCTCCATTGATTTTAATTCCTATTCCGAATTCTTCTTTTGTTTCCTTTACTGCTTGATCAATATACAGATTGAATAACTTCCGGGATAGGCTACAACACTGTCTCACTCCCTTCCCAACCATTGCTTCCCTTTCATGCCCTTCGACTCTTATAACTGCCATCTGGTGTCTGTACAAATTGTAAATAGCCTTTCGCTCCCTGTATTTTACCTCTGCCACCTTCAGAATTTGAAAGAGAGTATTCCAGTCAACATTGTCGAGAGCATTGTCTAAGTCTACAAATGCTAGAAACGTAGGTTTGCCTTTCCTTAATCTACTTTCTAAGGTAAGTCGTAGGGTTAGTATTACCTCACGTGTTCCAACATTTCTGTGGAATCCAAACTGATCTTCCCCGAGGTGAGCTTCTACTAGTTTATCCATTCGCCTGTAAAGAATTCGTGTTAGTATTTTGCAGCTGTGGCTTATTAAACTGATAGTTCGCTAATTTTTTCATCTCTCAACCCCTGCTTTCTTTGGGATTGGAATTATTATATTCTTCTTGAAGTCTGAGGGTAGTTGGCCTGTTTCATACATCTTGCTCACTAGAAGGTAGAGTTTTGTTAGGCCTGGCTCTCCCAAGGCTGTCAGTAGTTCTAATGGAATGTTGTCTACTCCCAGGGCCTTGTTTTGACTTACGTCTTTTAGTGCTCTGTCATACTCTTCATGTAGTATGATATCACCTATTTCTTCTTCATCTACATTCTCTTCCATTTCTATAATATTGTCCTCAAAAAATCGCCCTTGTATAGTTCCTCTATATACTCCGTCAAACTTTCTGCTTTCTCTTCTTTGCTTAGAACTGGGTTTCTATCTCAGCCCTTCATATTTATGCAAGTGGTTACTTCCTGATTACGTCCCATAAATGTTCTATCTGGGAGGCCAAATCATTCGCTCGAATTGTCCAGAATTTTCTTCAAAGTAATCTCGAACAATTTTAACCCCGTGATACGGCGCATATTCACCATAAAAATACCATCGTTTTTTTTTTAACATGAAGCCCATCAATGCCTAGAAATGACATCCAAGTAGCCGAAGACAATCATTGTCAGTCAATGATCGGATCCCTTGGACTAGAAGACCCTGTCTATTCCATATAAACACTGCCCAGACCATTATGGAGTTGCCACCAGCTTGCACAGGCCTTGTTGACAACTTAGGTCCATGGCTTTGTAGAGTCTGTGCCACACTCTAACCCTACCATCAGCCCTTACCAACTTAAATCGGGACTCATCTGACCAGGCCACGGTTTTCCAGTCGTCTACGGTCCAACAGATATTGTCCCCATCCCAGGATAGCAACTGCAGGCGATGTTGTGCTGTTAGCAAAGACACTCGCGTCAGTCGTTTGTTGCCATAGCCCATTAACACCAATTTTCGCTGCATCTTCCTTCACTGAAACGATCGTCGTACGTTCCACGTTGATTTCAGCGGTGATTTCACGCAGTGTTGCCCGTATGTTAGCACTGACTACTCTATACGAAAACCGCTGCTTTCCATCATTAAGTGAAGGTCTGAATATTGAATTCGGTACACTATTAACACTGTGGATCCGGAATGCTCAATTCCTTAACGATTTCCGAAACAAAATGTTCCATGCGTCTAGCTGCAGGAACCATTCCGCGTTCAAAGTTTCTTGATTTGCATCGTGCCGACATAATCACGTTGGGACCTTTCTCACAGAAATACCCTGAGTGCAAATGACAGCTTCGTCAATGCAGTGGCTTTTTATACTTTGTTGCACGAAACTACTGGCATCAGTACATGTACATATCGCTGTCCCATGACTTCGTTACCTCAGTGTATGAAAACATTTTGGAAGCACTAAATATAATAACATTAGGCCACTTTTAACAATTTCCATATTATTAAATTCAGCAGCGGCAGTATGTGATATAGGGCCCCTCCTACTGCCTGCGACAGACCATTGTCGCTTATAGCGTTGTTATGCCAGCGTCTCTTGTTCCATCGAACACTGCACCTTCTAGCGTCCTCCAAAATTCCCTTTTTGTCCCGCGCTATAACAATATACGTACAACAAATACAACATTATGATACAGTATACTATCATATTAACCCCGTTTACCCATACACGTGGCTGTAACTGTATCCTTAATGAGTCGAGGTGACACGACATGTGCAATATTACTTTGGCAATTTAAAGACCCCCCCCCTACTCACTTCTATTACAGATACACTCTTAGAAATCGGGTATAATTTTTTCTCTCTATTTCTATATACATTACCTTGTATTGATTGTATTGTATTGTATTGTATGCAACTTGGGAGGTAGAAACATCGGAGAGGGTAGACCAGCTGCAGCCCGGAGTGGAACACACCCCTACATCAGGCTACAGCAGTCCCCTCACCCCACGGCCACCCCACGCCAAAGCCAGGGTTATTTTGCGGTTCGGCTTCAGAGCACAGCTCCTCGGGAACGTCTCACACCAGATGAGTGTAACTCCAATGTCTGCGTGGTAGAGTAATTATGATGTGCACGCATGTGGAGAAAGTGTTTGCACAACAATCGCCGACGTAGTGTAATTGAAGTGGAATACGACGAACCAGGTCGCATTCACCGAGGCAGATGGAAAACCGCCTTAAAACCACCCACAGAGTGGCTAGCACACCGGAGCTCGACACTAATCCGTCGGGCTGGTTGATACCAGGGACCAGCAGGCCTTCCCGAACCGAAAATCTGTGGGTTCGACCGAACGGCTAACCAGGCGGGCTTACAGAACCTTACTACACTACCGTCGCTTAGCCGAATAAATTTACTTCTTCAGGCTTTCCGGGCGATGTTGAACAGTCAAGTTTCTGCCAGATATTCGAGTCTTTCTTGCACGATATTTCAATTGGGTGAATCGCAGTCTTCTTCGGGCGCTGCCTGAGTCTTATACTGATACCAGGGCGAAACAAGCCCGATATTTATGTCAATGTTGCGCCAGCCGCTCCGTCTACGGTAAACGCCGCTTCAGGCGTCCTGTCCGTGAAGAATATTCATTTTTGTAGAGCACAGATTGAAGGCGTTCTGTCTCAATCGCCAAATTATTAGGATCTGACATTCGTAATTGATGAACCACAATTCTGACTACATCAATTTTCTGCGCTGGATGGTGGCAGCTGCTGGCTTGCAGATATAAGCCAGCGGGGATGGGTTTACGGTACACACGGTGACTTAAGGTACCATCTGCCTTCCTCTTGACTAGTACATCTAGGAATGGGAATAGTGCATCGTTCTTCAGTTCCATAGTGAATTTACTGTTAGGGTGGCGTGATATTAGGTAGTCAAAGAAAACATCGAGCTGCTCCCTCTCGTTGGGCCATATAACAAACATGTCAACCATGTACCTAAAAGGGATTTCAGTTGATCAGGGTTTGGTGTAAGTGCCTCCTTTTCAAATCTCTCAATAAAGAGGTTGGCCACGGCCGATGCGAGAGAGCTGCCCATTGCTACCTCTTCCATTTTCTCGTAGAAGGACCCCATAAAGGTAGTACATTGTGATATCTCTGCCTCGCAGCACAGTGGCCAAGGAAGAGGATGGAGCCGGATCCCCTGTGGCGAGGGCCCGAGAAGAAGACATTGCAACCACTCTGCAAGCACACAGTGGGGAGCTGGGCTGACACCCTCGTCTCGCTTAAGAACGAACAGGTTGCGAAGAGACTGGCTGAAAATGAGAAGGACACTGAGAATTTCAAGACACCTGCATCCATTACGATGGAACCGCAAGAATGTACAGGTGGAAACGTGTGAGAGTTCTTTTGAACTGTCAGAAGTCATTTTACCTGGCTTAGAATGCAAAAATGTGCCGACAATTCCAGCACTGCATGGCCACAGGGTGGAGTGTGCACAAACTGCAAAAAATTCATGCAAGGAGGCGTGTGGAAGATGTCACCCCTCTTAAGAATGAGTTTTTCTCAACAGTAACGACGTTCTTTTTAAATCATGAACGCCAGCAGGCTCTGAGACGAAGCCCAAACATAAGTCTGTCCATTCCTCAAGTAGATGTAGCAGTTACAAAAAAGTGTTGTGTAGCTGCTCTCACAACAGCTTCATACTGTGGAAAAACGTCGTAAGAACGTGTAATCTTGATAAAGGTGCCAGTTACCGAGCCACACACCAGCCTACGCAAGGTAAGGTATTTCCTCCCTGCAATGGGAAGAGTGGCGTGGTCCTGAAACGTCGATCTGCCATTGGGCTGCATTGGAAATTGAGTCCGCCAATGACGACGCCGTCACAGCAGAACATTTCGAGGAGGACTTGAGCTGGCAAATGGATGAGGACAGAAGAGTTAGTCGGTGAGACTGCGCGTGAACGGGAATGCATGAGCTTTCTTCCATCCGTCGCCAACATCCGCCTTCCGACACCGTGATATCACAGTTTCGGCCACGCAACAGACAACGGGCAGACAACGTGGAGATCGTATCTGGGCCCCGTCACAAAGCTGCGATTGCTGTTGAGGGCACAGCTCCGAGGCAACGCGCCGCACCGACTCGACGCCTGCCGCCGACTTCACTACACGATCAATGATCCTCCCCTTAATAAATGAGTAGTGTCCATGCCCAATCAAATCGTCCCAGTGATTTGTTGTTTTGTTTTGGTTTGTGAAAACAATATTGAAATAAATACATTTATATTCATACTTTAGTTATCTTAGCAATATGATCCATCCGTACATCAACCCCTTCACCTTATAACTATTTGTCTTTGATTTCATTTAATTATTGAAATCAATTAATTGCTGGTTCCTAGTGCGCAACGATCTATTTGGTAATTTTTATATTACGTGACATCACTAACAATTTCTCGAGTGTACTATAACGTCGAGGGCAATATGTGCCTGAATAAGTCCAGGAGAGCACCGTCCAACTTTTCACCAATCAACTCAAGTGAATCATTCGGTAGTATGTGGGTGAACTAGGAGACCACGTCTAAATTGATCATGATGTCAGAGTCTGTGATCTGTGGAATTCTAACGCATTCTAAGTAATCCTCGGAGTTGCAATGTGTTGAGCACACTTCCCCATCTTCTTAAGATGTTGAGCAGTAAGGTAGGTGACTGCGCCAATGTTGCTGACTACTGCACGTAGAGGAATCCCTTATTTGTGCACCATAGCCAGGCCCTAAAACCCTGGGGGGGGGGGGGGGGTACTAGTGCTTTTGCCCTCAGCTGCTTAACGATATTTTTTGAAAGTCCATTTCACTTTAGAAAAGCCCTTTTGTTCTTATCCACCTTGTCTGTGGGATTCCTTCCTACTGGCCTGCATGTCCGGTTATCTAGAAGTTATCGCATCTTATAGTCACAATCTGTCTTCTGTAGGACTATGGTAGCATTCCCCGTATCACCTGGTAGCAGAATGGATTCCACGCAACCACCTTGGAAGTACTGAGAAAGGGTCTTAATTTCGCAGTTAGCTCCAGAAATGTTCCTGTTGCTGCCTTCGTCAGTGCAGTAGAGCAGGTGAATCTGAAACTTCCTGCCAGCGAGGCTGAAGATGGCGACGTGAATGGCGCTCACCAAAACTAAGTTTCCCAAATAAAACATCTCTGGTGATGAGATGTTGGCTCTCAAACAACTCCAGCATTGTGGTGTTACCAGGACGACAACGACACTGTATTCACAACAAGTGCATCCTGGACCTCATTCAGCACTCCGCCTGAGTTCACAACAGCGTGTCTTCGACAGCGTACAGGTGGTAGTAGCACTGGGTCATCGCAGGATGCCTGGGTGGGAAGCGCCTTTCTCGTCCCACCACCATCTGCACTGCACGCGGCCGTGGTACTCACCTGTTGCAGCTACGTCATGGTTCGCTGACGAGACGTCAGCAGAGCTTTGCTGTACGTGCGCTCACGCCCTTCTGCAGATTGGACAATACACAATTGTTATTACAGATACCGCTGTATTATTGACGCATCCGAACAGTGACTGGACCACTCGTCCTCCTAATCACAATTCCACCCGGCACGCATGTCGTAACACTGCTGTCAGAATTGTTCAACATGACAACGCCTCGTCGGGAAAAATTAAATTTATTCTGCTTCGCAACAGTACGGGGTGTTCCACTCAGACTTCCCTGATTTAGAGGACCAGTAGAAGCTATAATGAAAAATGCCCCACACTGTAGAGCATCTCAAAAAATTTATATTCCCACGTCGAAGTGCACATTACGGAGTTTCAGAAGAGACACTGGAGGACATCAGACAAACGTTCCTAGAAGCCCACGTAAGTCAATTCGTCAAGCATCTAGGCAACTTGATGTACATCGATCAACATGGCATCGTGTAGTTCATCAGCGTCTTCGTATCTGTGTTTACAAAGTGCAAAATCTGCAACATCTGGCGCCGAACTACGAATCACCTCAACAACTATTTGCTGCGGATATGCTGCCGCGTATTGATATGGATACCAGCTTCCTGGAAATAAGTTTATTCTCAGATGAGGCGACCTTTCATCTAATAGGAAGAGTTAATAGGCATAACGTTCGGATTTGGGTTCGCAAAATCAGCACGTTCTCATTGAACATGTTCGTGAT
Organism: Schistocerca gregaria; assembly: GCF_023897955.1. Lineage (NCBI taxonomy): Eukaryota > Metazoa > Arthropoda > Insecta > Orthoptera > Acrididae > Schistocerca > Schistocerca gregaria. The sequence goes on along the minus strand of NC_064922.1, from coordinate 522,348,779 downwards.
ATCCCTAAATTAAATTTCTGGTACGGGCTAACGCACGACAGGATTGTTGGACTGTTGCGGAATAAACAGTGAATGTGTCAGTAGACATAATGGAGCATTTTGTGTACTCTCAGATAGAAGACTCGCAACCCAACATCATTTTTCAACAAGATGGAGGTCCGTCTCATTGGTCAACAGCTGTTCGCAAGTTCCTGGATAGGAAATTTCCCAGTCGTTGGATCGAACGCAAAAGACCCATTGCCTGTCAGCCACGTTCACCCGGCATTACACCGTTTGATTTCTTCATGTGAGGATTCGTGAAGGACCACGTGTATACCACCAAGGTGTTCGATATTCTTACGTAGCAATATCGTATCACTAATGCGATTGCAACAATAACAGAAGATATATTACAAGGAACCTAACAATAAATTGAATATAGACTCGATATTCTTAGTGCTACAAATGGTTCACATGTAAAGGTGTATTGCTGATAAATAAATAAGTTTTTTGAGATGCTCTACAATGTGGTGCATTTTTCATTGTCGTATCTGCTGTGAGTTTTTTCCTGGGTCTTTGAAATCAGGGAAGTCTGAGTGGCACATCCCGTAGTATAGTAAGGTAATGCATATAGAAAAAGAGGGAGAAATTTCACATGTAGTACATGTAGGCGATTTAGGCATATGGCACAGAACTGTTCTGAGTCTCTGTGAGGGACGATACGCCAGAAAGAATAGCGTGGCATGCGAACATATTCGCCATGTAATTCTTCTCTCACACCAAAAACCTCCGCCAACTGTACCCCGCTCGCATCCACTAATCCATCACTGTAAGTCGCTCATATCCATCCACTCACACTTGCCCGTCCTCACTCACTCCGCCATTCTCATTGTCATTGCCTCATGTGTCTTTGAGTCATTTGCTCCTGTCTCACAAGCACAGTTTCCTACAGTCTGCCATACTACCACTGTCTCCTTTCCCTGTAACGGTCTCCCTCTTGCTCTCTCTCTTCTTGCTACCATCTTATTCATTTCTTCCACTGCTGCTGTCTCTTCTCACTGTTACCAACTGTCTCTTTCTAGCTATCATTCTCATAGACTCTCCCTTTCATTATCAACGGCTCTCGCCCATTTCCACTACCTTCCTCTCCCACTGCAACTGTCTGATTAATTCGTTTCCTAGTACAGTTCTCTCACTGTCAACTATGTTCCACAACCACTGTGTCCCTCTTTTTTTCTCACGCTGTCATTGTCTTCTCCTCTCTTTCTTTATTGCAACCACTGTTAACTATCTTCTAGTATTTATTATTGTTCCGTCTCTTTCCCACTCCCACTGTTTTCTCCTCTCTCAGAATAAAAAAGGTCGTGCATGTTCGCATACCAAAATTGTTGGTAAAATTTTTGAAAGTGCTGAGGAACGTAGACTGAATTAGCTGGTGCTTGTTTTTTGTGCTCTGATAGAATCATTTATCCTCTGATCCCCTGCGCAATCGATGACACCCGCCGGTAGTGAGACAGGGACAGCCAGCCCTAAGACAGACCCACGCCGCTTAGCTTACAGACTCGCCAACAGCAGCCTGATGAGTGTGGAAGAAGCACGAAAAAAAATCGGCGATTACCCAGCGCCAGGATACTCCAGTCTGCAGTGTACTGGAGAAGTAATGAGTTTAATGCGCTAGTTGTAAGTGCATGATAGAGTAGCATGGAGAGCTGCATCAAACCAGTCTCAGGACTGAAGACCACAATAACAACAACAACTTTGTAAGTGATTCACCACACTGTTCTAAATGATGGAGATCGTTTTTGGTCTGCCAAGGTACCATACAGGACTACCTGCATCACTCGCCTTTATACTGAACCGAACTCGTGAACGTATTCTGACATCAAAAATAGTTACTTGTCAGATGAAGAAACCACTTTCCCCATGGCTGCCAGATTTCGTTCGGAAGCAACTGTCATATAAAATGACACTCGTGCTTGCGTCCAAGATGCACTGAGGAGAATAGAATATGTTATACCATAAAGCACCAGTCCGATATTTATCAAATTTTAAATGTTCATCAAATAACTAGTATTAAACGATTACACTTTCATTCAGTTCGGAACGGATGTCCGTCTTGAATATCCGTATGAAGTGTGATCCCAACGGACTCAATACACGTTTTATTCACTGTGCCATGAAATCAAATATCCTCAGAATGTCATCTTAAGGGATTTATAGTCATGCCTGATATTCATGCTGTATCATTTTGTTATGATTGCTGTCTGGAGGCTGCTATGAAAGTATATCTGCGTTATCCTGATAGAATATGCCATTTGATACCATGCTCATGAAGAGTATGACAACAGGGTTGCTTTTCTTGCCGCACACTGACTATTATTCAGACTCTATTCAACATAAACACAAACCAACAATTCGGTTGTCATTTCCTATAACTCTCCATATACACTGTTGTTGGAATTGGAGAGGTATGGGTATGGAGAACAGCCGGTACCTGTAACCTTAAACTTTACACTAGGTACACCAGGACATATTTTGCGCCGATCACCACAGACAGATGGGGGGCACAGCGCCAACACACAGAATGTCACTCAGTTCCTAGTTGACTCTGCCTCCACGTGATCTAAGTGTCAGTGATAAACGATGCATGGCAGATAGATGTCTAAGCCTTCAACTTCTTATTTATTCCCAGCGATTCATGGTGACAGTTTTCCAGTAACCGCTGCACTGATTTCGTCACACCCATTCCAATATTCCAACAATTTTGTGATGATATAATGTCTCTGGAAGGCCCCGTGATTGTTTATATTGTCACCCTATTCTCCCCAATACACTCATGTATCATCATTAAGGTATTTAATTCACTGTAGATAAATGGAGAAAAATTAATTTTACAGGTTACCCCTGATTATTGTTTTACTTTGGACTATATACAAATGTGAGTTGTTAAATTTCAGATATTGTACACACGCTTGCAGCAGGAACACAACGTCTACTCTTCACAAGAGTCCAGTTACGCATTTTAAATATCTAGATGTATTTACTATGGACTAGATACGGCTCGGCGCTATATCTTCTGCTAACAATTATACCTATCATCACCCCAGAAGTTGCTGGACAGGGCACCCTCTTGTCCTGAAAATGAGAAATCATTTCCAAAGGCGGAAGAACCAGCTGATGGTCAACGGCATAGGATGTGGAAGGTAATAATGCCAAACCACCACGTCAAAGAACTACGGTTATCCGAAGCATCAGCAGTAAACCATGTCAGTATCTTCCGTAAAATTTTCCGAGGATTAAATAGTCACCCATTCGAACTCCGGGTGGGGACTGCAAAAGATACAGACAACGTGAAGGAAAAGAATCCCAATTATAACATAGCTACTTGTAATGTGAGAATACTGCTTCAGTGTAGCACGCTAGAAATTGTAAAACTTGAAATGGAACCACTGGAAATCGATGTCGTAGGCATATCGGAGATGAGATGCCCCCAAACAGGTGATTTCTAGTCTGGAGAATACAAAGTGATGCACACCGGAACTGACCAAGATAGACCAGGAATGGGAGCAGTTGGAATAATTTTGAGGAAAAACTGTGGCTCACGTGTCAAGGGATATGCGCAATATAGCTCTTGATTAATACTAGTCAAATTTGAAACTAAACAAAATGGCATTGTGATAATACAAGTACACAAGCCAACATCCAAAGAAGACGATGCAGTTATTGACGAAATATACGAAGAATAAATAATGCGATGAGAAATGTTAAGGGAGATGAAAACCTGATTGCCATGGGGGACTTGAACGCGATTGTGGGTAAAGAACTGGAGGAAGGATTGTTGGCAAATATGGACTTGGCAGAAGAAATGAAAGAGGAGATCGACGAATCGAGTTCTGCTCGAGGCACCAATTTGTTGTTGCAAACACACATTTCCGACATCACAAACGAAGAAGATACACATGGAAGGCCCCTGGAGACCTGAGGAGACAACAGATTGATTACATTCTAGTGAAATCACGTTTTAGGAACCAGATATAAGATTGCACAAGCGATCCATCTGCAGACATAGGCAGTGATCATAACCTGGTCCTGATGAAAAGTACACTGAGACTGCAACGTTTGAAGAAGAAGCCAGTAAAACTTAAATGGGAACTAGAAAAACTGAAAACTGAGAGACTGGAAAAGCGCTATGCTCACGAAACAGACAAACTAGCTAAACATTTACAACCTGGTGGAGTAAATGAAGACTGGGATCAAATTAAATCTGGTATATACAAAGCAGCAGAAAAGATAGTTAGAAGAACTGAACCAAAAACAAGAGGAAATGGATTACAGCAGATATTATTGAGCTTATAGAAAACAGGAGATTATACAAAAATGCAACTGATGAACAAGAAAAAGTTGGATACAGAAGACTAAGGAATTTAGTTAATAGAGAAAATACGAAAGCAAAAGAAAATTTTCTATAAGAAATGTGCAGGAAATTGGAAGAAAATATGCAACACGGAAGAACTGATTTAGCCTACAGAACAGCAAATCAATTTAAAAAAACTAAAACAGCACTCTCAGGCACAATAGAAAATAAAGAGGGGAAAATGCTTTTTGGTGAAGACATGGTGAAGAGATAGAAAGAATACATAGAGGAGTTGTAGGCCGGAACACCTCTTTCGGAGGAAGTAATAGGAAGAGAAGAGCAAGTAGACGAAGATGACAAGGGAGATGACATTCTGCAAGAAAAACTTGAAAGAGATCTAAAAAAAGCTACGGGACAACAAAACAATGGATATTGATGACATCCCTGCAGAACTAATAAAGAACGCTGGTGACAGCATGAAAATTATGCTGCTTAAACTTATTAGGTACATCTAAAAATAGTTCAAATGACTCTGAGCACTATGGGACTCAACATCTGAGGTCATCAGTCCCCTAGAACTTAGAACTACTTAAACCTAACTAACCTAAGGACATCACACACATTCATGCCGGAGGCAGGATTCGAACCTGCGACCGTAGCAGTCATGCGGTTCCGGACTGAAATGCCTAAAACCGAACGGCCACCGCGGCCGGCATTAGGTCCATCTATAACACAGGATAGGTACCGGCAGACTTCCAGAAATGTACCAATGTTCCTATACCAAAGAAGGCAGCAGCTACAAAATGTAAACAGTACCGAACTCTAAGCCTAATATCATATGCATCAAAATTCTCATAAAAATAGTTCTGAAGAGAACTGATGAGAAGGTGGAGGATATGTTGAGTGAAGATCAGTTTGGTTTCAGAAGGGGATCGGGAACGAGAGAGGCGATTCTGGCACTGGGACTCATAATCGAAAAACAATTACAGAAAAATAAACTAACTTACATTGACTTTGTAGACATGGAAAAGACATTTGATAACGTTATCGGTCAGGACATGTTCAGAGTGCTGAGAAAAAGTGGAATAAAGAACATCGACATCCGTGTGATACTCAGTTGCTATAAGAATGAGGTGGCCGTGATTAGGAACTGTCAACAGGAACAAGAAGCAAACATCAGAAAAGGGGTAAGACAAGGATGTGCTCTCTCTCCTCTTATAATCAATGCTTACATCCAGGAAGCTATAGACCAAGTTTGAGAAACTACTGAAGTGGGTATCAAAATTAATGGGCAGGAGATATACATGCTACGTTATGCAATTGATATTGCTATAGTCACAGAGACAAAAGAAAATCTAGAGGAAGTCCTCGGAACAACGGAAAATGCTGTCAGTATGGAATGAGAATAAATAAGGAAAAGGCTAAAGTGAGGGAAGGCAGTATAGGAGCAGAATATGAATTTCTGAGAATGAGAATTGGAAGAGAGGAGCTGGAAGTGATAGAGAAATTTTCTTACATAGAAAGCAAAATCACAAGGGATGGTAGAAGCCAGAAAGAAATTGCTTTCAAAATACAAAAGGCCAAAATTGCATTTAATCAGAGAAGGAACTTACTCACTAACAACAACATCAGTCTGAAAATAAGGAAACGTATCACCAAAGGTTTAGTTTGGAGTATGGCCCTCTACGGATGTGAAACTTGGACAATTGGAAGATAAGAGAGAAGACAGGGTAGAGGCAGTGCAGATGTGGTGCAATAGAAGAATGATGAAGATCAGCTCGAGAGACAAAGCACAAATGAAGAGGTGCTTAGAAAGGTACACGAAACCAGATCTGTGTGGAGACACATCCAAACAAGAAGAGACAAACTTGTAGCGCGCATCCTACGACACAACAGCATCTTTGGAACAATAGCAGAAGCAGCTGTTGAGGGAATGAATCGGCGGGGACGACCAGCCTTGTCATACATGCAACTCATCATGAATGACGTTGGATGTAACATATACGTTGAAATGAAGAGGGAGGCAGACAGAAGAGAGGAATGGCGCTCTGCTGCAAACCAACCTCAGGGTTGAACACCGAAAGAAAAGAAGAACAATTATACTTGGAGACTCATGTATTAAAACAACTCACGTTGCCTCATCGATACGCAATCACCTACTGTATTACTTGATGTCATCAAAACATTAAAATGAAAATTCGTCTTCAAGCTCCACCTTTTACGAAAATGCTGAAGACGCTGGAGCTTAGTGGCTACTGATATATGTGACAGAGCAAACGAATATAGAAAGTTATCAGTCGGAGTACTTTGCAATAGCTCAAAATCTCTAATGGACACACAGGTGAAAATGAAAGATGGCGAAACTGTGAAGCTGTGATGGCAGTTCGTGAGCTGTGCTTTATTGGATAAGAGCACTGCCCGAAAAAACGAAGTTTTTAATCTTCCAGAAAATCAAGAAGAACGTATACTCGGCTGCAGAGTGAAAGAAATAGTCTGAACTAAAGAGGTAATTTCACGACGATTAGCTACACAATACGGGCTGCATTGTGAAATGATAATCACTCTGTTTCACATCCGGCCACGCCTTAAACTTAACATGACAAATCAGATTAACCATGGCCGACCCTGCGTAACCGCGGGACGACGCGCGAGCGATAGATAGCCTGTTTCAGTCGGTAAAAACAAGCTCGAACAACCACATACTGAAAAACATATAACTCATGGTTGCTATTTATTGAGACTGTTGCATAAATCGTGTGCCTGATAGAGAATTCAACAAGCGAAATAAATTTAAAGAAGAAAACGAATGCGTGAAGAGAATAGATGCCGCGCTTTAAGGCTCATAGACGAGATAGCCCTGCTAGGTAAAAAACAGGATGTTCTACGGTTAACCTGCCAGTTCAGATACAGAAGATTCACAGCGTATAACACTGGTTAATCAACTTACGGAGTAGTAAAACTGGTGAGAGAAAAGTGGAAGACGCAAATGGGAGGTGCTCGCTAGGTAAACAGTTAACATGAAACCACCCAACTTCCTTCTACAAAGATCTGCTTGTGTAAAATACCACCTTAGCAATGAGAAACGCAACCTTAGCAGATAGTACGTCACGAGCACAGTGTTGTACAGATGCAAAACTCGGAGAGCCAGGAATTAATCAAGTGGGTAAATAATGTATGGAATGAGTAGTTAGTATGAAGGAAATTCAGGAGAAGACAACTGATTAGAAAACTTAGGATTAGAAATGAGAAATTATTGGACTGTTCGCAAATACATGCAGGAATTTTTAACTTACTACTGCAAATGTAAGTAAAGAGAGAGAACTGTAGGGGTACGTTAAGAACGTAATAGCCAGGGACTGGGAAGTCAGACAGTACTCAAGTACTAAATCTGTGGTTAAGTCAACTGTGATAATCCTTATAAACAGCCACAGGATGTAGAATATCGACAAGTTGCTAATACTATCTCGCTAGATGTACAATTATAGTATTTAGTCATATGGTGGGCTGGTTTCGCAACATGAGTCACATTTGTAGCTTTGGATAGGTTCTTACTAGAAAGCTGGTCATTAAAACAGAAAATCTTGGCCTTAGGGTTCTCGACTATTATTACCTGACACAACAGAATTTGAATTAAATAAAATTCAGTCCTGTGCGTACTTCGTGGAACACAGAGAGGAAAATATCATCAGCAACACGCGGGAAATCGAGCCGAATAATTTTTAATCTAGATTTCATCTCGGCCAGCGAATAATTCAGCGAAGTGATGCGATGACGTAAATTATACAGTCTGTATTGCTGACGGATTGCGCTAACATTAACTACGGTCGTATTTGCAGCTACTGCAATTCCCATGTTTCAGGTGAGGAAAAACTATATGCCAACCTTGTCACACATCACGAGTCACGATTCCCTACTAACTTGTTAGATGGAAGACAGCCCTATAATCTACCATCCTGTTAGAACACTGCTACAATCATTGGTACCTTCACGACTTATTGCCCGTTAGAGATTGCATTTTCCAACCGTCTGTACACCAACTTTGTTCGATACAAATATTTTGCCATGGGTATCCTTGAATCCTTGAAGACGTTGGTATATTAATGCCAAATATGAACTGACGAGAAACTGATTCGTAGAATCTACTTGTCGTATCAGATACATTAGAGTGAGGGTGACAAACCGCTATACTCAATTGTTATAAAGGCATTGAGATTGGGATGTACTCACTTTCTACATTTGCGACGAGCTTAGGCTGTTTCTGTAAGATGTAACTTGTTGTAACATCCTCTCAAATGTGTATAATTGCGATCCTTAAAAGTTGTCTACTATACGGTCAACTTCCATCATTTAATGGGTACAACGAAAAACAACCATAGTGAAATTTGCCACATTAGCTGTGTTGGTTGTACTTATTGGCAGGAGTTGATGACCTGCGATTGTTTCACTATGGTGGAGGTTCGTTCCATTATTTAAGTTTCACGCAAATGTTACTTACGAGCGGCTGCAATATTTGTGCACACTATTCGATTATGTGTGTAGTCACTCTTGTTCTGCCAGGTATTCTGCGACACTGGTTTATACTACTTAAGGTCTTTGAGTCTACCGGGGCTCAAACAGTGTAACTCCAAGAAGGCTGTAGAAACAGCATATCCTGCAAATTTGAAACACACAATGCTTTCCTTGTTCATTGATGATGGTTCTGTTCGGTGGTATGTTAAGAAAGAAAATACTGAGAAGGAAATAATGATGTGTAACTGCAGTCTGGGACTGTGAAAGTGATGACAATAAGAGAATTCCGAAATCCATTTTCTCTGTAGACTCGTGCCTTACAGCAGATAATCTTCCAGTATCTTGCAGGCTTGGCGAAATACATTTAAAATGTATATTTCATATTTTAATCGAGCCACGACTTTTGTGCTGTGGAACTCGCAGTTTTGATTCACTTGGTACAGACTAGTGTTTTCTATTTGATATAAAGATTCGTAACCGAAATTAGTTGAAAGATTCTCATCCATCCGGAATTGTCTTGCTTGCAAGAAGAATCTGCAACGATTGATCTGGTTGACAGTGGCGTAGGATCTATGTTTTCTGGAAACACTGATTTTGATGTGCAATGTAAAGAATCCGTTTCCTTTGCACTTTAATAATATGAGATTAATTTGATATCATCAATCATTATTTACATTACATTACATAATCAAATTAAATTAAATTGTTCTTGGCCTGATGCCTTGCATATCAAACATCGTGCCTGCACCGTAATACTTACTTCGATGAGAGCCATTTCTCATTTCCTTTACAAACTTACAATACTTTATTAAGAGTTTTTACAGCAAAGTATTCTGATTTATAGTGGAGAGGCCAATCATAGCACATTTTTTTATTAGCAGTAATCTAGAAATTGTTCATAGGAAAAGGAGTAGAGTTAGTGGTGAGAAGTTCACTCACTAAACACTACTGAATTATTTCAGATGTGAAAATATGTCCATTGCGTGTACTATGATTGTAAATAAAAAGTTGTTTTCAAGGGACAGTTGAATCAGGTCATGACATTACTTTTTGAGGGCACTACTCATGTCCCAAAGTGGGCATCGTTCATCAGGTATGTGGAAACTTTATGTCCACTGGTAGGTTTTAAAGTTCAGACGCCATGTACGCTTAAGGTCTGCTACACCCTGTATGTGACATCTCTCAGGGCCTCTGCCTCATAATGTGAATTACGAGAGTGACGTTCTCTACGAGGAGTGTGCTGGCAGTAGGTGCACCGCCGGACTCGGCTGTCCAGGGTCCGCTGCAAGAAGCAAGGCCGGGCGGACGGTGGCCGGGCGTGGCTCTGCAGGTATATAAACCCGGACCCTCCTCTGGTCAGCACAGTCTGCACCGCCGACACAACACACGCAACATGTACAAGCTGGTGAGTCGCAGGCGAGCCTCGTCTCCTGCTGGCTTCACTCGCTTTACTTCACTTCCATGCTACACTTAGCGATACTGGAAGGCGTACATTTCACTCGTCCCAAAAATTTCTTACCAAGTAGTGAAAACTTCTTTACCTATTTTGGTCACCGATTGTAAAATATGTTCCTTAAGTTCGCTATCAACTTCTTATTTATGTCGGAACAGCCCTTGCAAAGGTGTCAAATATATAAATGAAAATGAAGAGTTTCATTTTTAACGGGGCTTCACTCTTTCTCTTCTTCAGGAAAATACTTTTTGAGCGAACGCACTTTTCAGCGTCCGTTTCGTGTACAATCTAACTTTTGCGAGTATGTGTTTGAGTAGCCATGCTGTTTTATAACTTAAGGTCTCGCAACTGTTGCAACAAAGGCGGAACAGTTGACTAACGACGTAGTCACATACAGGCAAAACATGGATAGAAAACACATCTTGTTCACCCAGAAAAATTCTAACGTACAATCGTTACATTTAATGATTGCCAGACTGCATAACAACAAACTTGAGCGAAACGCTCATTAGTCTCACTCCTCATTTTGCAATAATTTTCGGAAATGATACGAAAAGTTAAATGGTAAAGAACACTGTTAACTCGATATTGCCCCTCTTTTTTTTAAAAAAAATTCACTAATCTCCCAGCATTTATCTAATATTTTTGTCTGTTATTATGTTTCAGTGCTTAAAAGTTTCTGACTAAATGTGAAAAGTGAACACATTGATACAAATGTCTCGGATCGCTGAGGCAGCAGTGTCATTTGTGTTTGTTTATTAGGATGTCACTTATCTGTAGCACTGCTTCAACGCCAGAGGTAGCAAAATTACTCCGTTGTGTATCACGAACATCTAAAGTGAAAATATTTTTCGGAGCTAATTTTCCTGAACTCCTCAGTTAATCTAATAATACAATCTACGCAGTGTATGGTTTTTTTGTAATAACAATACACTTCCCACTACCACTCGATTTTATTGATTTCCATTGGATTTTGTTTTTGGTTTTGTTCTTTTTACAATGGCAGCTGCAAAACTGGAATGAGGTTGGATCCAAATGTCGTTATAGTTATTTCTGAATCAGAGCCTAGTATTAAGCTTTTTGGTTATTTTTCGAAACAGAGGTTCGATGTAGTATGCTTACGCGATGTCGTCATGTGATAGTTGTATACTGCAGTGCAAAATCGTTACTTACATAGTAGATGAGACTCTTGGTAGTTGTGTTAGATACAGTCGATAAAACTTCATAAATATTTCACCCAAATAACAGCTGCATGAAATTAACTGGTGGAAGCTTCGAGAGGGCATCATTGTCCAGCATTGGTCCCTGACTTCAGCGTACTGTGCTGCGAGACGCAAATAGATTGTTAAATGTGAAGGTGCAAAATTTATTTCACGGGCATCATATCTTCGCATGGACAGATGCATCTGCCAGGAAGTTACAAATCAGCCAACTCTCCACTGCAGAATTAACATCCCTTCTGTAGATGCGACGTAAACTGATTAAACTTATCTGCATGATTCTTGCACTGTCGATCGTATTCGCTCAAGACAAAACATTTGCCCACATAGGACAGGGATTGGAAAGGAAATCTGGAGTGCCCACATCAGGGGAACGACCCCCTCTTATGATTTACTCTATTTAGGGAACAGAGGAAAAGATAAATCTGGCACATAAGAGAGGTGTCTGAATGCTTGACAACGATGTTGGAACACAGTGATGAGAGACGCGTGCTGTGTGCTTACAGGTGATCCTGCCCCTGCTGTTCGCCGCCGTGTCGGCCGGCTACCTGGGAGGCGTGGCCGTGGCGCCAGCGGCCGTTGCCGCCCCCGCCATCGCCGCCCCCGTGGCCTACGCCGCCCCCGCCATCGCCGCCGCCCCCGCCTTGGCCGTGGCCCCCGCTCTGCGCGCCGCCCCTCTGGCTCTCGCCGCCCCAGCCATCGCCGCTCCTCTGCCCTACGCAGCTGCGGCACCGATCCTCAAGATCCACTGAACGAGAGGATTACTGCAGACGTAGAACCATTTGTAAATGCATAAACAATACGAAATACAAAGCCAAACAAAACTAATTTATTCTGTGTTCTTATTTCACAATTTCTCCTTCTGGGATTCAGGGAAAATATACACACTGTTCTCTAATTTTACAACAAGACTATCTGAGCTACCACTTTCAATAAAATTAACTCTGAGGCTGAATTGCTGACTCAAGCCATTTCTCAAGTTTTAGACGAATGGATGATAATCATTCAAAAAGCCAGAATATTCCTTTAGCCATATTATTCACACTGGATGTTTACAAATCTGCCTCAGATTACATGAAAATCATTACCAAAACTGCAGACTTTCTAAATCACTATCGCACCATGTAACATATACATTTCACCGGTATTATTTCTTAGTTCAGTGTGATCTGGTACCGCACATGCAGTTTGAAGTATGGAAATATTTAATCTGTCCTAGCCCCAGTATTACCTAGCACTATAAAAGTAAGGCATGGATGTTCTTTTAAATGACTGTCGTTGCTCATAGCGCAACACAAAGCGCTGTTCAGAGTGGCAACATACAACACTCGTAAACTGATAGAGTATTTTGTAATTACCTCCAGCAATGCCGATTTATGTTTCCAGTGGTTTCACCTAAATCTCCAAAAATCCCTTGCAAGTAATAAGAATTCGAGTATTACCATAGTACCAGAAGTATCTGTCTCCTTAATCGTTATACATCAATAACCAGAGGACTTATAAAAAAACACGTATAATTATTTGACACCAACACAGAAACGAATGGTCTGTATTTTTCATTATTCCGTTTTCACAAAGGTATTTTGCCTTTAAAAGTTCGCTCTGATATTTCCACGCACTACACCTCACCATATTCCATCGTCCGTTGTCAGTTCTGATTCGCATTTATTCAGGTAAATTTCTTCCCCCCAACCCGTCTCCCCTCCACCTCCTACCCTCAAAGGAAGAAAAAACGCTCGTCTCCTTATTCTATCCATTTTTCTTTTATTCTAGGTAGTTCTCACGCCAAAGTGCAAATCACATAGTCAAATAGACTAAGAATACAGTCGAAACTACTTCATCAGCTGGAGGCTAACACTACTGTCATTATATCCCTCTGCCATTGGTTCTGATGATTGCTACAAAAAATCAGACATACCGGTATCCCTGTCATGTGCATTACATTTCCTTAGGACACCTCGAAACCATCCACTTCACAGGTAATTAGCGCTCTCAGTTACGCTTATTCTACTCTATTGATGACCGCGGAAGAACTAAGTACATCCATATGGCTCTCTTAACTCCGGTAACAGCTATGCTGCGAGAAGCTCAGACAAGCATCATTTGGTGAGTCGCAAAATGTTTGCAGTTAAAGGAAGGTGTCTTTGACCATCTACTCTCAACACTATGAACGTTTTCTGGGAGACTTATTGTCGCTGATAGTCTATTCCAAATATAACAACTAGCTGTTCTTTCTGAATGTGTATGAGGTACTGGTTGCGTTTTTTACGAATGATGCCATGGAGATACCTGATGATCAACTAGTGATCTTAATCCGTGTCTCTGTTTGAAAATAAGCAAAAGATGGGACGGTAATACGTCGAAATACTAATCCCTATTATCTTTTTATCACAAACATTGATGCTGGTGTCGTCCCCATAAGTGCAATGGCCACAGTATGGTTAATTAAAGTAGGAGGAATTTCTGCTCTGAAAACAAGTGCAGCAACTTCTTCATCCTAACGCAACAGAACAAACAGCACGCTGTGGTATTAGGGAGATCTACATAATATTTTACAATACTTCACATACTTTTCTTAATATATTGCTTGAATCATTTGAATAAGATACTTGTATATCCTCTGCTGCTTTCTCGGTTATCCTCTTATCTATAAACATTTTCACACACCAGATTACACTTAATGTTTATCTTTCGTTCCACCGCGACATGCAATTCAAAACTAGCATCACCACGTCATGAATTACGAACTTCCATGACTAGTACTACTTCATGATTAACGTTGGGATATTTTTATTATATACTTCTTTATTTCCTTCTTCTCTACTACCATCTCCAAGCTAACAGTTTTATCTAAATGGCCACACACACTATTTGTCTCATCTCCTTCTACTACTACTACTGCTACGACTTCTAACGCATAGCTACCTTCATCATATGACGAGTTACTCGCATTACTGACTTCTTCTCGTTCTTGCTTTGCCTCCTCCACGTCATTTTAAGGTAATTATTATTGCCACAGTCACTTTTCTCTTCTGCTGATTATCACTAAAACGAAGAATTGCGCACCAACTTCAGTTTACCAGTTAAAGTAGCTGCCTTTTTTCTCGGGAAACCGGCCTAATAAATCACTCCCTTCGTTCCATATACAAGATGATCCTTACCTATTTGTTTGACCTGCTTACTTAGTACATGTTTGCATTAATAGTAATTCTTTTCCGCCCCCACCCCTTTCACACCCTCCGTATTATGTCTGTATTTCTTTTGATTTCCAGATTTAACGGTCTCAATGATTTACTCGCTTTGGCAGCGGATGACTTGGACTTCGGTGAACACATACTTGTTCCTTTTCAATATGCAACATGTCATTGGGTGTGTCTAGCAAAATTCCATACTTCACCAGCAATCCTTTCCTTGTATATGCAAAAATTAATGTCAGCTGCTACTAACGTGAAATGTATCAGTGGGATACATTCATTTGTGAAAGTAAAGCAAATCTCCTCTTCAACGGATCTATTTTTGGTTCCCATGAAACTCACGACCGGCTCATTACACGCTGGGAAAGGTGAAGTATCCGCTTACTTCTATTTCGTTGATTAGTCGTGTCGAAAATAAATAATTGATTCAACTGCCTTTGAGATTCTTCTTTCCTGTTCTTCTTTTCCCATAAACACTTTGAACTGCATTGACTGCCAAAGTTGTATTTAAGAAATGCGTTTTTAAAATCGTTATTATGTTGGAGACACTCTTGGAATAGGCATGGTTTGAGCATTCTATGTGATCTCTATAATACAAATGTGTCCGTTATTGGACTTGAACCCTCCTGACTACCAAAGTCGTGACCGTTGTTCTTCCTAGTCCTGTTATTCCCATCTGTATGTTTCGCTTTATGATAATTATTAGGGCTAAAAGTATTATTATTATTATTATTATTATTATTATTATTATTATTAACATTGTGACTATGATATTGGTCATCATTCCATCCCCGTCTTTTTCTCATCTTCGAATAATTTTTATTAATATACCCATTGTTCTCATCATCCCTTTATCCAGCCTTCCTAAGGTACTGGATTTATTTCCATTCGCTTTACCTTCCATTCAGTTGGAGGTTCTCATTTCAGGTTTATCTTAATCTTTAATCAAATAATCTATCTGGACTAACAACTCAAATAGGGGCTGGACCTGCATCCACGCCTCGTAAGACTCGTAAGACCCTGATACTGATGTTTAATAGACCGTATAGTTTCAAGTTCCTCTATAGCACAGATTGAAGACTATCAGGCTGTATTTCGTCTCGAAGTCTCGCTTAAATTTTTGCTCCTCATGGTCGACGCTGCAATTTCTTGTTGTCAACCTCCACACACTTGCAAATAACTTAGACTAATGTGGTCTATATATTCTCCATCAACAATCGTAGACTCTTTCTGCCAGTGATTAATTAATATTCAGTTTCATCAAAACAAGTATATATTAACCTATTTTCTTACTCTAATTGTAATTAATTTAATAATGACTATATCAGCAACAAGGTGGTAATCTAGGGTAAGCACAATTATTAGGTGTTGGTATCAGACTGCCACTACAGATTTTCTCCTATTCTGTTTACTTGCGGGTTAGATTGCCTAAATACATCCTGGAGTCCTTGGTCACCACTTGCTGTAATGCAGAAAATATGAACGGTGTATAAGCATGCTAGTTAACACACGGATAAGGAATTAAACTATCAGTGGCAAACAGCTACGATCAGTGATTTACACGCCTCGTAATAAGACTCCACTAAAACCTAGAGATCTTAATTTTGTCAGGTTACCCTGTATCTGCGTAAAATTAGCAAATGTACGAAAGGAATCGAACAATGGCGTCTGGTTCACCCTATTTAGCAACACCTTAGTGGACAGAATTACTTGTAGTCGTCGGTTTTCCAGAGATAACGCTGTTATCTGAGAATGTTTGATGGAATTGTTGTGAAAATTTGAGGAGCGACGTGGTTCCCATCTGACAGTTATTTTAAGTAACTTCTTTGTTGAATATCACTAGTTACCTAAAGCACGTAGTCATTCTCAGGTGTTTCATTCGTGTAAAAATAAATAAAACAGAAATCACGATGATGGTGTATCCACATTCAACTTGCACATTCTCAAAAACAATGAGCAATGCTTAATAAACTACTCACTTACAATTACAGGCCATCTGATAGAAATGCGTCGTTCTTCAAATTTATCGACGCTGTCGAGACTGCCAAGAAGCAGTCAATTAAAGCAGAATTTGGTAAACTACCAGCGTACTTGATGAAACTTATTCGACTAGCTCTCCATGTAGAATTTTTATGGAGCACACATAACGAAATGTGATAATTGTGTGTTTCACTAACAGATTAATGAATCATAGCACATAAATTGTTGGGTAACAGTATAGGATATGAAGTGGAAGCACGTAAAACCTAATGACGCCAATGAAAATGATACTTTGTGGAAAAAAACGCTCATCGAGAGAGTATAAAGAAGAGCAGTGGAAATGATTGGAGCTTTGCCTTCCAGAATGCTAGTATCTCGGCTAGTAGATACATGAACAAAGACGTTAAACACGTTAAACAACTATAACACACACCACAAACTGGTTATCGGGGAAAGCGGAGAAAATATCATTTTCTATCCCTCACTAAATACCCGTTCAAATCATGTGGTGCAACACTCTTGAAGGTTCTCCTCTAGCAGTCTACGATTCAATCACAAATCAATTGCTTAAACGGTGACCTATAATGAAATCTGAGATGTGGTTCTTGTCGAAGTCGAAATGCCTTACTGCCATTAATATGCCTACTGACACTCACCAGTTAGTGATGAAATAACGGCATTATTGTACCTTAGTCTCTTCTCTTCGTTGAGTGAAACGAAAAGTTGTTTCCCTCTTGTAACGATGAGATTTAAAACAGCAGACGTTAAGCACTAAATCTTCGTACAACGGCTCTTCAATATACTGGTGGGAATTTTACGATGCACAATGCCTCCGGTGGACCCTAAATACGTTTATTCGTGTCACTCAACCAAACGCAATGACACAGTGAAGTACTCGGTGGGAAATATGTGAGGGATGAATGCGAGCGTGTGACAGCATCACACAGGTGCATCGAAATTACAGTTACAGCACAACCTGTGATGGTCAGCTCTCCTGTTCACTAACAAGAGTCATTTGTGTGTAACTTTATAAATACTATCCGAAGTAGTTTAATTTTTTACCACACTCCATTTTTCATTTGCAGCAGCAGTTATTCAAATAGTCATTCTGTTTTCGATATCGGTATTATCATACATGTCTGCTGATACAGTGAAGTTCTGTGATATTGTACGTTTAACATTTATAATCATCGTCTGCATATTCTCATTGAAATAAAAAAAGTTCATTATAGCAGATATGCAACTTCCCGTGCTTCACGTTCTAATTTACACCCATCACCATTAACAGCAGTTCAACCATTCTCGTATGGTGGAGAAAATCTCGTTTAACAAGCTACAATTGATTACTAATTTATATATTTCTGACAGTTTCAGTGTGGGGGCCATCTGCAGTGTATGGTAACTGAAGAAAACTTCACAAGCCAATACCGCTAGAAAAACTTTTTGTTGAATGACTGATTTCGACAGATATATTGTCCGTTGGTGTAGGAAGTCATTCAGTGTTACGTAAACTTTTCCAGTAACATGACGACCAGTGCAGATCGGCATGTCAAATTAAAATTACTATTTACAAACAGAAACATAACTGTATTACGCCGATTACAAATATACATGTTCGGCGCTATATAGCGACTGACAAAGAAGAGCTGTAAACACAACGACCACCTCGTACGGTCGCCAGATGGCACTGTGGCAGTTGACTCGTTCATCATCTTGCAGATAGCACAAAATATGGATATATAATTCGATACAGTTATTAGTAGCGAAGATTTTTAATTGCTTTGAAATATAATCCAAATCAGAGAAGTACAGAAATTTTATCAACAATTTAAGTGTGTAAAATTCATATATTTTGTAGGATTAAAATATTTATGTCATATATCAGTCAACAAAGAAATTACTGGGCTCGTAGAATGTTGAATGTAGAAAATATTTTAAAAAGAAAGTTATCTTCAAGGTAGGTGAGCATCAACAAGGTGGGTGCACAGTAACAAAACGTGCATTAAATTTCACACAAGTATTTCTTCATTTGAGTCATAAAACTATTTTGTAAAATTTCAGATAAAGTACTCCACAATACTAAACGCAGTATCGGTGTTTCGCTAGGTACTAAGTACACATTACAGATCTACAGAGGTGTACACTGTAATACACTGCCATCCGAGACAGCTGGACCGCCAAGTGTTGCAGGTCCTGCAGAGCACTCGAATGGAGGTCGTTGACTCTGCCTTGTGCGTGCCGTGAAGACACCGGGAGGCAGACGCCTGAGGGCCACTCTGTCACAGGACGACACGTCTGCCACCCGAAAACGTCTAGGGCCGCGTCCGCTTGAAGTAAATCAACTGTTGGGCTTCATGGTAGAGAGCGATGCCAGCCTTTAGGTGACAGCACGTATGTCATTCGATACTTCGTTTCGAAACGCAGCTACAGTCACTAAGAGTACGTTTCATATGCTACCATTATATATCGAACAGTGAAGCGGGAGAATGAAAAGTGATGCGATCTTCAAACTTATTTTATATAGAAACAGTACATTTCTAGACATCGGTTCCTTCCCAAAACTTCACCTAAGCTACAAAATCCCTCTTAGAATTCCTAGAAGCCTGTAATACTAATTTCGAAATACCCTGTATATTTTGAACAGTAAAGGTACTATAACATTTCTTTGTTGCACTCCGGAAGATACTTTTACTTGTTGGAACATCTCTCCTTTAAGAACGACAGACTATCTTCTGTTAATTAGCTGTACAAGGGCTGTTTCCATGCCGCCTCAGTAAATCATATACATATTCGTCCGACTAAGACATCTGCCTGAAATGGATATGTTCGCAAACACGTATACCTATAGTATTGCAATGTAGTATTAATCCTCTCCGTAGTTCTTTGCCCATAGGCCAACTAAATAAGTTTTCGTGTTTTTCGTTTCTAATTCATACCTTTCGTGCCTCTTTTTATTCTTTGAAATAAACTAGTAAGAATTATACCAATGATTTACGTTAACCTGATTACTATATGCAGATCATTTGGCTTTAATTTCATTCAGTTTATTATTATCTTTGATATTGTTTTTAACTTATTAAAAAAATGTTCAAATGTGTGTGAAATCTTATGCGAATTAACTGCTATGGTCATCAGTCCCTAAGCTTACACACTACTTAACCTAAATTATACTAAGGACGAAACCACACACCCATGCTCGAGGGAGGACTCGAACCTCCGCCAGGACCAGCCGCACATCCATGACTGCATTGCCCAAGACCGCTCGGCTAATCCCGCGCTGCTTTTAACTTATTTCAAGCAGCATCTCCAAGTGGGAGGGAGCTAGTTAGTGAATACTAAAGCATTCCTCAAATTTTCTTTCTTTTCTTTCTTCTTATTTCTCCTTATTTCATTTTTCTTTTTACTTTCAGTTTTGTATGGGTTTACAGAAATACCTCTTAATTTTCGGATATTATTGTAACAAGTCAGGAAACTACTTATCCTTTTTAAGCGTCCACATCAAATGTGGTTTATTTTAAAAAAAAATAGCCACATACAGACAAGGCGTCCTTGCGTACATAAGCACATGTTCCCAGAAACGTATTACTCAGCTGGCGTATCCACAAGAGAATAAATAAAAATGTATTAATTTGCCAACGTCACTTTGACTCTAAATGAAAAAGACCTGACCAAAGATGTCCAGGTTACGATATGTTGTAGCGCAAATTAGATTCATAAGTAGCGCAGGTAGTAGAGCAACAAAATATAGATACACCATAAAAAATTATAGCTGCTATTGTCGATTAGAACAGGAGATATCAGACGTAAAAGTTACATGAGGATGCTGTAAGTCAGAATTATTTATTACAAAAATTGATTGTTTGGGACAAGTAGTCAATATCATGCCATGAAACTTCCTATACCAGAGTTTATTTTCTTGACTACACTATCGGAGTCAAAAAGTTTGCAAGTCAGCAAAAAGAGCCTGGTCCATGCATAGACAGTTTTCGCAGTGTGCACATTTGAAGAAAGCAATTTGGTCACAGATCTCACGGAAACTCTTTTCCGTTAATATTTCTTCGAAGCAATACTTGAAGAGTGTTAGTGCTGTTAGCAAAAGACTCTCGCATCAGTCGTCTGATGCCATAGCCCATTATCACAAAATTTCACTGCATCGCCCTTCACTGAAGCGATCGTCGTACGTCCCACTTTGATTTCAGCCGTTATTTCACGCATTGTTGCTTGTCTGTTAGTACTGACTACACGAACGCCACTGCTCTCCAATGTTATGTGAAGGTCTGAAATTTGGTATTCTCGGTACACTATTAACATTGTGGATTCAGGATACTGGATTCCTTAACGATATCCGAAACAAAATGTTCCATGCGCCTAGCTCCAGGAACCATTCCGGGTTCAAAGTTACTTAATTTGCATCATGATGCCACAATCACGTTGGAATCCTTTTCACAGAAATCAGCTGAGTACAAATGACAGCTTCGCCAACGAAGTGGCTTCTCATACATCGAGTACGCGACACTAGCGGCACCTTTACATTTACATATCGCTATCTCATGACTTCTGTTACCTGAGTGTACGAAACCATTTTGGAATCACCATGAGGCCACTTTTAACACTGTACAGATTACTAAATTCAGCCGCAGCAATATCTGATAGTATCCCGCTCCACTGCCTGCGAGATGCCATTGTCACTTAATGCGTTTTATGCGAGCATCTCTCGTTCCACCAAACACTGCACCTTCTCGCTTCCTCCTGAATCTTTTCTTTTTTCATCTATAACGATATACATACCTCATTTACAAAATTATGGTACTGTTCACTATCGTATCCACACCGTTGCAGCATACACGTGGCTGTAATTCTACCCTTAATGAGTTGAGGTGACACGACACGTAACATACTGTGCAGTATTACTTTGGCTATTTAAAGAGCCTGCTGCTCGCTTCTATTACTGGCACACTCTTAGAAATTGGGTATAATTTCTTCTCTCTATTTCGTGGTGTGGGTTCCTGTAGTCATGTCCTAGTTCATGAACCACGGGCAACGTATGAGTGGCCAAGTAAGTGGTTCTGACAGTCGGGACACCAGTTACTTTGGAATAAGGCTGGGCATCTCGGACATATTCTGAGTCGTGGTCACCTTTGTGTTCATACGGCAAAGACTACCAAATCCACCGGTTGGTCCCTCAACCGTTAGAGGTAAAACCCAATGGGACACGGGGCAAGTAAGGCTAACAACCTGCTTCCCCGATACTTTAAATATGATGCTGGCAACAATCAGAGCAAAATGCCTCGGACCTTTGGAGGTGACGGAGTCCCACCTCTAACTGACAAACCATGGACTCCTAAGATACGACTTGGCAAACAAATGGTAATGTCTCGGTCGGGCACACAGTTTTAATCTGCCAGGAAGTTTCATATCAGCGCACACTCCGCTGCAGATTGAGTATCTCATTCTGGAAACATCCTCCAGGCTGTGGCTAAGCCATGTCTCCGCAATATCCTTTCTTTCAGGAGTGCTAGTTCTGCAAGGTTCGCAGGAGAGCTTCTGTAAAGTTTGGAAGGTAGGAGACGGATACTGGCAGAAGTAAAGCTGTGAGTACCGGGCGTGAGTCGTGCTTCGGTAGCTCAGATGGTAGAGCACTTGCCCGTGAAAGGCAAAGGTCCCGAGTTCGAGTCTCGGTCGGGCACACAGTTTTAAGCTGCCAGGAAGTTTCAAATGGTAATGAGATGGGCAGCTATAAATATCAATGGGGGCTACTCTGGGAAGAAGGTAGAGCTGGCAGAGGCTGCAAGTAAGATGGAGCTGGACGTTTTAGCTGTTAGTGACATTCGGGTAAGGGGTGAGAAAGAAGAGGAAGTGGGAGAATACAAGGTCTACCTGTCAGGAGCCAAAGCAGGAATAGCACAATGGGGTGTAGGGCTTTACATCAGGAAAGAAATGGAACCCAGCGTAGTTGCAGTGAGGATAGATTTGATAGTGTCTAGCAAGAAAATTAGAATTGTGTCAGTATATTCGCATTGTGAAGGGACAGATCAAGATATGATGGATAGTTTTTATGAGGCACTCAGTGATGTAGTTGTTAGAGTAAAGGACAAGGACAGTGTTCTTCTCAAGGGTGATTTTAATGCCAGGATTGGAAATCGAACAGAAGGGTATGAAAAGGTTATGGGTAAATTTGGAGAGGATATGGAGGCCAACAGGAACGGGAAACAACTCTTGGATTTCTTTGCCAGTATGAACTTAATAATCACAAACCCCTTTCTTAAACATAAGAACATTCACCGGTATACCTGGGAAGACAAGGGAACCATTCGTCATTGACTATATAATAACAGATCAGGAACTCAGGAAGGCTGTGAGTGACACACGTGTATAAGGGGGCTTCTTTGATGACACTGATCGTTATTTAATCTGCAGTGAAATTGGGATTGTGAGGCCGAAAGTGCAGGAGGTCAGGTTCATATGTAGGAGGATAAGAGTAGAGAAACTTCAGGATAAGGAAAACAGGCACAAGTACACAACAGCGATCTCAGAAAGGTACCAGTTAGTTGAATGTAGTCAATTACAGTCATTGGAAAAGGAATGGACAAGGTACGTGGACACAGTACTAGAAGTGGCTAAAGAATGTCTTGGAACAGTAGTGTGTAAAAGTAGGATGAAGCAAACAGCTTGGTGGAATGACACAGTCAAGGCAGCGTGTAAAAGGAAAAAGAAGGCGTATCAAAAATGGCTACATACTAGAACTCAGGTAGACAGAGAAAGTTATGTTGAAAAAAGAAACAAAGCCAAACAGATAATTGCAGCATCCAAGAAAAAATCTTGGGAAGACTTTGGAAACAGGTTGGAGGCTATGGTTCAAGCTGCTGGAAAACCATTCTGGAGTGTAATTAGCAGTCTTCGAAAGTGAGGTAAGAAGGAAATGACAAGTATTTTGGACAGGTCTGGAAAACTGCTGGTGAATCCTGTGGATGCCTTGGGTAGATGGATGGAACATTCTGAAGAGTTGCTCAATGTAGGTGAAAATACGATCAGCAATGTTTCAGATTTCGAGTTAGAATGGTGTAGGAATGATGATGGAAATAGGATCACATTTGAGGAAGTGGAGAAAATGGTCAATAGTTTGCAGTGCAATAAAGCAGCTGGGGTGGATGAAATTAAGTCGGAACTCATCAAATACAGTGGAATGTCAGGTCTTAAATGGCTACAGAGGATAATTGAAATGGCCTGGGAGTCGGGACAGGTTCCATCAGACTGGACAAAAGCAGTAATCACACCAATATTTAAACTTGGAAACAGAAAAGATTGTAACAACTACAGAGGTATCTCGTTAATCAGCGTTGTGGGTAAAATCTTCTCAGGTATTGTTGAAAGGAAAGTGCGAGTATTAGTTGAGGACCAATTGGATGAAAATCAGTGTGCCTTTAGGCCTCTTAGAGGTTGTCAGGACCAGATCTTTAGCTTACGGCAAATAATGGAGAAGTGTTATGTGTGGAACAGGGAACTGTATCTATGTTTTATAGATCTAGAAAAGGCTTATGACCGGGTTCCTAGGAGGACGTTATTGTCTGTCCTACGAGATTATGGAATAGGAGGCAAACTTTTGCAAGCAATTAAAGGTCTTTACATGGATAGTCAGGCAGCAGTTAGAGTTGATGGTAAATTGAGTTCATGGTTCAGAGTAGTTTCAGGGGTAAGACAAGGCTGCAACCTGTCTCCACTGTTGTTCATATTATTTATGGATCATATGTTGAAAACAATAGACTGGCTGGGTGAGATTAAGATATGTGAACACAAAGTAAGCAGTCTTGCATATGCGGATGACTTAGTTGTGATGGCAGATTTGATTGAAAGTTTGCAAAGTAATATTTCAGAGCTAGATCAGAAATGTAAGGACTATGGTATGAAGATTAGCATCTCCAAAACAACAGTAATGTCAGTGGGAAGGAAATATAAACGAATTGAGTGTCAAATAGGAGGAACAAAGTTAGAAAAGGTGGACGGCTTCAAGTACTTAGGATGCATATTTTCACAGGATGGCAACATAGTAAAAGAACTGGAAGCGAGGTGTAGCGAAGCTAATGCAGTGAGCGCTCAGCTACCATCTACTCTCTTCTGCAAGAAGGAAGTCAGCACCAAGACTAAGTTATCTGTGCACCGTTCATTCTTTCGACCAACTTTGTTGTATGGGAGCGAAAGCTGGCTTGATTCAGGTTGCCTTATCCATAAGGTTGAGGTTAGGGATATGAAAGTAGTTATGACGATTGCACGTACTAGAACATGGGAACAATGGCAGGAGGATGTGCACAATGAGGAAATGGAAGAAAAACTGGGAATGAACTCTGTAGATGTAGCAGTCAGGGCGAACAGGCTTAGATGGTGGGGTCATGTTACACTCATGGGAGAAACAAGGTTACCCAAGAGACTCTTGGGTTCAGCAATAGTGGGTAGGAGGAGTCGGGGTAGACCAAGGAGAAGATACCTGGATTCAGTTAAGAATGATTTTGAAGTAATAGGCTTAACATCAGAAAAGGCACCAATGTTAGCACTCAAAAGGGGATCACGGAGAAATTTTATAAGGGGGGCTATGATCAAGACTGAACGCTGAAAGGCATAATCAGTCTTAAATGATGATGATGATGATGATAATGATGATGGTGATGATTTCTATATACTCTACTTTGTGTTGTATTGTATTGCATGGAACTTGGGACCCAGAACCGACGGAGAGGCTTCGTCCCCGCCGTAGCCCTCAGTGGTACACAACCCCACAACAGGCTACAGCAGTCCACTCACCCCACCGCCACCCCACACCGAACTCAGGATTATTGTGCGGTTCGGCCCCCAGCCGTCCCCCATGTGGACGTCTCACACCAGACGAGTGTACCCCAGTGTTCGCGTGTTAGAGTAATTATGGTGCACGTGTACGTGGAGAAAGTGTTCGCGGAGCAATATCCGACATGTGTAACTGACGTGGAATAAGGGGAACCGCTAGGCGCTTCAGTCTGGAACCGTACGAATCCTGCCTTGGGCATGGATGTGTGTGATGTCCTTAGGTTAGTTTGGTTTAAGTAGTTCTAAGCTCTACACGAGTGATGACCTCTGGTGTTAAGTCCCGTAGTGCTTAGAGCCATTTGAACCATTTTTAAGGGGAACCAGCTCGCGTTCGCCGAGGCAGATGGATACCCGCCTTAAAACCATCCATTCACAGGCCGGCACACCAAATCTCGACATTTTTCTGCTCTGCAATTCGTTCCAGGGACCTGTTAACAAGGTTGACAACGACATACAAATGTGTCAGCTTATATTTTGGTGACATGGCTTAAAGCCGTAATATCACTTGATAATAGCCTAAGGCCGAAATTGCAATAGTATGTAGTAGAAACTTATAACAGTCACTGGTGTAAAGAAGATGCCCTTCAAAAAGTGTTTTGTGAATGTGAATCTCACCTACAACAAGTGATACAAAAACAGTTACTGTATTATATGATGCCATTAAACCATTAAAATGAAAATTCGTCTTCAAGCTCCACCTTTTTCGAAAATGCTGAAGACGTCGGAGATTAGTGGGTACTAATACACGTCACATGGTAGGCAAATGGGGAAAGTTATCAGTAGGAGCACTTTGCAACAGCTTCAAATCTCTAATAGATACACAGGAAAAATTGAAAAATGGCGAAACTGTGAAGCTGTGATGGCTGGTCGTGAGGGGTGACTCATCTGATAAGAGGAATGCCCTCGGAAAACCAATTTTCGAATCTGAATACCCGCCTGCTATACACATTTCAATCTTCTGGAAAATCCAAAAGAACGTATACTCTGCTGCAGAGTAAAGATTTAGTCTGAACTATAGAGCTAATTCCACAACGATTAGCTGCACTAGAGGGCTTTATTGTGAAATAATAATCAGCCTCTTACAGTCGGTAACAACAAGCTAGAACAACCACATACTGAAAAACATATAACTCATGGTTGCAATTTGTGGAGACTGCTGCCTAAATCGTGTGTCTGATAGGGACTGCAACAAGTGAAAATAAATTTCAACATGAAAATGAATGCGTGAAGCGAATAGATGCACGTTCTATGGCTCGTAAATGACATAGCTGTGCTGGATAAAATACAACGATATACTACAGTTCGGGTGCCAGCTGAGATACAGAAGATTCACAGAGTAGTACACACGTTAAGGAACAACAAGGAATAGACGAAAATAATCTACTTATATAGTGGTAAAACTGGTGAAAGCAAAGTCGAAGACGCAAATGAGATGTGCTCGGAAGCTAGACGGTTAACATGGATTTACCCAACTTCCTTCGACAAAGAAGCTCTGCTTGTATAAAATACCACATTAGCTTTGAGAAAACAACCTTGGCAGATAGTACGTCACGTGCACAATGTTGTGCAGATGCAAAACTCGGAGAAACAGGAATTAATCAAGTGCGTAAATAATGTACCGAATGAGTAGTTACTATGAAAGAAATTTGGGAGAAGACATCTGATTATAAAACTTACTATTAGATGTGAGAGATTATTGGATTGTTCCCAAACACATGCAGGAGATTTTAACTTACTAATGCAAATGTAAGTAAAGAGAAACCACTGTAGGGGCACATAAAGAACAGAATATCAAGGGGACTGGGAAGTGGGACAGCACTCAAGTACTAAATCTGTGGGTAAGTCAACTGTGATAATCCTTATAAACAGTGATAATCCTTATTAAAAGCCACAGGATGCAAAATAACGAAAAGTTGCTAATACTACCTCGCCAGATGTACAATTCGAGCACTTAGGCATACGAGGGAGCACATGTTTCTCAAGAGGCGTCACATTTGTAGGCTTGGATCAATTCTTACTAGAAAACTGGTCATTACAACACAAAAACTCGGCCAAAGGGTTCTCGACTAATAATAGCTGCCACAACAGAATTTGAATTCAATAAAATTCAATTCAGTCGAAGATGGTATTCAGCAATAATCACCCTTCCACTTCCCCGTGATGTGCGTACTTCGTAGAACAAAGAGAGGAAAATATCAACAGCAACACGCGGGAAATCGATCGGAATAATTTTTAATATACATTTTCTCTCTGTCAGTGATTGATTCAGCAAAGTGCTGCGAAGACGGGAATTTCTCAGTCTGCCTTGTTGACGGATTGCGCTGATATCTATATTCACATACATACTCCGCAATGCACCATACGGTGCGTTGCGGAGGGTACCTCGTACCACAACTAGCATCTTCTCTGCCTGTTCCACTCCCAAACAGAACGAGGGGAAAATGACTGCCTATATGCCTCTTTACGAGCCCTAATCTCTCTTATCTTATCTTTGTGGTCTTTCCGCGAAATGTAAGTTGACGGCAGTAAAATTGTACTGCAGTCAGCTTCAAATGCTGGTTCTCTAAATTTCCTCAGTAGCGGATCACGAAAAGAACGCCTCCTTTCCTCTAGAAACTCCAACCCGAGTTCCTGAAGCATTTCCGTAACATTCGCGTGATGATCAAACCTACCAGTAACAAATCTAGCAGCCCGCCTCTGAATTGCTTCTACGAGTATGTCCTCCCTCAATCCGACCTGATAGGGATCCCAAACGCTCGAGCAGTACTCAAGGATAGGTCGTATTAGTGTTTTATAAGCGGTCTCCTTTACAGATGAACCACATCTTCCCAAAATTCTACCAATGAACCGAAGACGACCATCCGCCTTCCCCACAACTGCCATTACACGCTTGCCCCACTTCATATCGTTCTGCAATGTTACGCCCAAATATTTAATTGACATGACTGTGTCAAGCGCTACACTACTAATGGAGTATTCAAACAGGATTATTTTTCCTATTCATCTGCATTTATTTATATTTTCTATATTTAGAGTTAGCTGCCATTCTTTACACCAATCACAAATCCTGTCCAAGTCATCTTGTATCCTCCTACAGTCACTCAACGACGATACCATCCCGTACACCACAGCATCATCAGTAAACAGCCGCACATTGTTATCCACCCGATCCAAAAGATCATTTATGTAGATAGAAAACAACAGCGGACCTACCACACTTCCCTGGGGCACTCCAGATGATACCCTCACCTCCGATGAACACTCACCATTGAGGACACCGTACTGGGTTCTATCACTTAGTTAGTCTTCCAGCCACTCACATACTTGGGACTGTGGTCGTATTTTCAGCTGCCGCAATCTTAATGTTTCAGGTGATGAAAAACTATATGCCATCCTTGCCTCAAATTAAGAGCCACGATTCCCTCCTAGCTTGTGAGATGGAAACTGCCTTACATTCTGCCATCCTGTTTGAACGTTGATACAATCAAATGGCTCTGAGCACCATGGGACTTAACATCTTAGGTCATCAGTCCCCTAGAACTTAGACCTACGTAACCTAAGTAACCTAAGGACATCACGCACATCCATGCTCCAGGTAGGATTCGAACCTGCGACCGTAGCGGTCAGGCGGTTCCAGACTGAAGCGCCTAGAATCGCACTGCCACACCGGCCGGCGTCGATACAATCACTGGAACCTTCACCACTTGTTTCCCGCTAGAGATTGCATTTTCCAAACGTCTGTACACCAACTCTGTTCAATACAAAAGCCTGTGAATACCTGTACAACAGATATACTCACCGCTTAATTGAAAATGAAGGCCCTGGCTCGTGACCAGAGTGATTGTCGGATGTCACTGAAAATAATATCTTTCTATGGTCATCCTTGAATACGTTGGTGAATGAAACACCAGTATGAGCTGACGAGAAACTGATTCGTAGACTGTGCTTGTCATATCAGAGATATTAGAGTGAGGGTGACAAACCGTTATGCCCAATTGTTATAAAAGCATTGAGTCCGCGATGTAGTCACTTCCTACACTTGCGACGTGTCTTAGGCTGTTTCTGTAGGATATAACTTGTAATATCCTCTTATATGTGTGTAATTGCGATCCTTAAAAGTTGTCTACTATATGGCCAACTCCCATCATTTAAAGAGGGACAACGTAAACCAACTATAGCGAAATTTCCCGCTTTCGTTGGTGTTTCGTTGTACTTATTAGCAGACGTTGATGACCTGCGATTGTTCCCTTTTACTGGAAGTTCGTTCCATGATTTCAGTTTCACACATCTGTTACTTACGAGCTGCTGCAATATTTGTGTACACTAATAGATTATTTGTACAGTCACTCCTCTTCCGCCTGGTATTCTGCTACTCTGGTTTGTATCACTTAAGGTCTCTGAGTCTAGTGGGGCTCGATCGATGAAACTCCAAGAAGGCTGTGGAGACAGGAAAGCCTGCAAGTTTGAAACACCCAATGCTCTCCTTGTTCATTGTTGATGGTTCTGCTCTGTGGTCTGTTAAGTAAGAAGGCTGCCATGAAAATACTGAGAAGGAATTAATGATGAATAACTGCAGTCAGGGTTTGTGCCAGAGAAGACAATAAGAGAATTCCGAACTTCATTTTTTTCTGCACATGAGTGCCTTATAGCAGGTAATCCTGTAGTATCTTGCAGACTTGTCGAAACACGTTTGAAATCTATATTTCGTGTTTCAATCGAGCCACGACGATTGTGATGTGGAGGTCGCAGTTTTTGATTCACTTGGGACAGACTCGTGTTTTCTGTTTGGTACAAATATTCGTATTGGAAATGAGTAGAGAAGTTCTCATCCATCTGGAATTGTCTTGCGTTCAAGAAGAATTTGATACGATTTGTCTGGTTGACAATGGCGTAAGAGGCATGTTTTCTGAAAACACTGATTTTGATGTTCTATGTAAAGATTCCGTATCCTCCCCACCGTAATAATATGAGATTAATTTTATATAATCAATCGTTGTTTACATTTCATTACTTCATCAAACTAAATGAAATTGTGCTTACACTGATACCTCGTATACCAAAGATGGTGCCTTCAGCGTAATACTTACTTCGATGAGAGCCATTTCTCATTTCCTTCACAAACTTGCAATACTTTATTAAGAGTTATTACAGCAAAGTATTCTGAATTATAGTGGAGAGCCCCATCATAGCACATTGTTTTCATTAGCCGTAATCTAGAAATTGTTCTTGGGATAAAGGAGTAGAGTGAGTGGTGAGAATTTCACTCACTAAACATTACTGAATAATTTCTGAATAAAAATATATCCATTGCATGTAGTATGATTGTAAGTATAAAGTTGTCCTTCAAGGGACAGATAGATTAAGTCATGACATTACTTTTTTGGGGGCACTACTCGTATTGCAAAGTGTGCATCTTTCATCAGGGCCATAGTATGTGGAACTATTATGTTCAGTGGTAAGTTTTAACGTTCAGACAGCATATACGCTTAAGGTCTGGGACACCCTGTATGTGACATCTCTCACGGCCTCTGCCTTATAATATGAATAACGAGAGTGACGTTCTCTACGAGAAGTGTGCGGCCAGTAGGTGCACCGCCGGACTCGGCTGTCCAGGGTCCGCTGCAAGAAGCAAGGCCGGGCGGACGGTCGCCGGGCGTGGCTCTGCAGGTATATAAACCCGGACCCTCCTCTGGTCTGCTCAGTCTGCTGCGCCGACACAACACAAGCAACATGTACAAGCTGGTGAGTCGCCGGGGAGAGTCGTCTCCAGCTAGCCTCATTTGTTTTACTTCACTTCCATGCTACACTTAGAGATACTGGGAGTACATACCACTCATTCCAAAAATTTCTTACCTGGCAGTGAAATCTTCGCTACCTATTTTGGTCACCGATTGTAAATTATATTGTTTAAGATCGCTGTCTGCATCTTATTTGTCAGAAGTGCCCCTGAAAAGGTGTCAAATAGATAAATATAAATGAAGAGTTTCGTCTTTAACAGTGCTTGACTTTATCTCTGTTTCAGGGACTTACTTTCTCAGAGATCGTGGGTTTCAACGTCCGTCTAGTGTGCAATCTAACATGTGCGAGTATGTGTTTTAGTCGCCACGTTGTTTTATAATTTAACGTCTCCCCAACTGTTGCAACCTAGGCGGAATAGTTGACTGACGACGTTGTCACACACAGAGAAAACATAGATTGAAAATACATCCAGCAAAATTCTAACATACAATCGTTACATTTACTGATTGCCAGAATGCATAAGAACACATCTTGAAGCAATCGCTCACTAGTCTTCCAATGTCTCAAGACAAAACACTTGCCCACATAGGACAAGGATTGGAAAGGAAACCTGGGATGTCCACATTACGGGAACGATCCCTTCTTAGGCTTTACTCTAATTAGCGAACAGAGGAAAAGATAAATCTCGCGCATAAGAGAGGTGTCTGAATGCTTGAGAACGATGTTGGAACACAACGATGAGAGACGCGTGCTGTGTGCTTACAGGTGATCCTGCCCCTGCTGTTCGCCGCCGTGTCGGCCGGCTACCTGGGAGGCGTGGCCGTGGCGCCAGCGGCCGTCGCCGCCCCCGCCATCGCCGCCCCAGTCGCCTACGCCGCCCCCGCCATCGCCGCCGCCCCCGCCTTGGCCGTGGCCCCCGCTCTGCGCGCCGCCCCTCTGGCTGTCGCCGCCCCAGCCATCGCCGCTCCTCTGCCCTACGCAGCTGCGGCACCGATCCTCAAGATCCACTGAACGACAGGATTACCGCAGTCGTAGAACCATTTGTAAATACATAAACAATACGAAATACAAAACCAAACAAATCTAATTTATTTTTTGTTCTTTTTCACAACTTTTCCTAAATATCGTCCTTCTTGGCTACAGGGAAAATATACATACTGTAGTCTAATTTTACAACAAGACAATCTGAGCTACCACTTTCAAAAATAATTAACTCTGAGGCTGAATAGCTGGCTCAAGCCATTTCTCATGTTGTAGACGAATGGGTCATAATCATTCAAAAAGCTAGAATATTCCTTTAGCAATATTATTCGTTATACATAAATTACTAGAGGTCATATGCAAAACACGTATAATTGTTTAACACCAACACAGAAACGAAAGTATTATATTTTTCATTATTCCACTTTTACAAAGGTATTTGTCTTTAAAAGTTCCCTCTGTTATCTTCCACGCACTACACCCCACCTCACCAACCCAAGCCGCTGACCTTAGAGGGAGAAAAATCGCAGCTCTTCTCCTTTTGCTATCCCTATTGCTTTTATTCTCTCTTTATTTTCTATGTATGTTTCTTTTATTCTAAATAGGTCTCATACGACACGGCAAATCACACAGTCAAATGGCCTAAGTATACTGTCGAAACTACTTCAACAGCTACATGCTAACACTCCTGTCATTATGGCCCCCTGCTATTGGTTCTACTGCTTACTCCCAAAAATCAGACTTACCAGTAACCCTGTCATGTGCATTCCATTTCTTTAGGACACCGTGAAACCATCCATTTCACAGTTAATTAGCGCTCTCAGTTACGGTTATTCCACTCTATCGATGACTGCGGAACAACTAAGTACATCCATCTGACTCTCTTAACGCCGGAAACAGCTATGCTGCGAAAAGCTCAGAGAAGCATCATCCAGTAAGTCGCACATTGTTTGCAGTTATAGGGAGGTGTGTTTGATCATCTACTCTCAACACCATAAATGTTCTCTCGATGACTTATTCTCGCTGATAGTCTATTCAAAATATAACAACTAGCTGTTCATTGTGAATGTGTGTGAGGCACTGGCTGTGATTTTTATGAATGGCAGCCTGGAGTGAACTGATGGTCTACTAGTGATCTTAATCCGTATCTCTGGTTGAAAATAAGCAAACGATGGGACGGTAATACGTCGAACTACTAATCCCCGTTATCCTTTTATCACATCCATTGATACTGGTGTCGTCCCCATAAGTGCAATGGCTACAATATGGTTAATTAAAGTAAGAGGAATTTCTGCCCTGAAAACAAGTGAAGTAACTTCTTCATCCTAACGCAACAGAAACAAGCAGCACGCTGTGGCATTAGGGCTTCTGAATAAGATACCTGTATATCCTCTGCTGCTCTCTCGGATATCCCTTTCCCTATAAACATTTTCACACACTAGATTACACTTATTGTTTATCTTTCGTTCCATCGCGACATGCAATTCAGAACTAGCATCACCACATGATGATTTACAAACTTGATTTGTCACTTCTTCCATGACTAGTACTATTTCGTGATTAACGTCAACATATTTATATTATATACTTCTTTATTTCCTTCTTCTCTGCTACCATCTCCAGGCTAACGGTTTTACCTACAGGGCCACATGCACTATTTGTCTCCTCTCCTTCTACTACTACTGCTACTACTACTACTACTAATTCACAGTTACTTTCATCGTATGACTTCTTCCCGTTCTTGTTTTACCTCCTCCAGGTCATTTTAAGGTAATTATTATTATCATCATCACTTTTGTCTTCTGCTGCTTATCACCAAAAAGAAGAATTGCGCACAAACCTTAGTTTACCAGTTAAAGTAGCTGCCTCTTTTCTCGGGAAATCCTCCTAATAAATCACTTCCTTCATTCCTTACAGAAGATGATATATACCTATTTGTTTGACCTGCTTGCTTCATACATGTTTACATTTACACTGATTCTTTTCCTTTATCTCTTCCTTCCCACTCCCAGGCCCCCACGCCCTCCTTCCTATGTCTATGTTACTTTCGATTTCAATATTTAACCATCTCAATAATTAATTTACTTGCTTACGTTGCGGATGACTTGGACTGAGCTGAGGTAAACGGAGGGTTGATCTGTCATTCTGTTATTCTTCGCAACAGATTAATCAGAGATGTACCCTTTACCCGGTGGCTCCTGCAAGATGCAATTTCCACCCCCACATTACTACAGAAGTCAGACAGACGCTCCTAACGTTCTAATAAGAAATGCCTGAACAACTTTCAGCAATAAATATCTTCTGGAGTCGTCCGTAGTAAGGAAATGACACAAAAATTAACAAAATTTCTTACGTAACTAGTGGGATACTTGGGTACTGGAGTAGTGCTAGTTAGTGTAAGAAAAACATGAAACTAACGAAAGTTTTTATTTATTTTGCAAAAATTCTGAGAAATCGCAATGGCACTTTTAGCTTTGGATTGAACAATTTATATTCTGGTTTTTTTCGGAATGTAAAGTTACCTCTCAAGGATAGGATTCGCTAATGAAATTTCTATACAAAGTTTAAGATGGTTGTTGACTTGGCAGAATGGCTGAGAGGCACGCCTATTCAACTTGAATAATTATCCTTTAGAATGTTGCTAGGTATGGTCGAGGCTGTCGCATGTGAAATGCAGTGAAGTGTACTGTTGTGGAGGAAATACGGGGCTCGCAATAGCTATAGCGCACAATACCGTAAGCTGCAATGGCTGCTGTCTGCGCTGCTCGCTCCTGACAAATAAGATAAATGTCATTCTATCTGGATTGACGTTCGCCAATCAAACTCTCCCTATGCCTTGATGAAGTAAAGGATTCCTATTCGCCCCTAGTCTAACTATTGGTGTTGTACACCGGTCAGATAACCAGTCCACCATGACGCCACTCAAAATTCGCTCGCAGGCGTTTAACTATAACTCTGTCCATTCACACCACACAATAAGTGTGTCGGTCAACACAGTGACCTATGCTTAATCGCAAGGACTCAATGTAGAGTAGCACTTCGATTCACTGTAGACAGAGGTGCTCTCCCAGTGAAGTACTGAGGAGAGACTTGTTCCTCGCTCCAAGAGCGACAACGGAATGGCGCCTCTCCACGACAGACGTGAAGGGGTATATCTTGTGGTGTCTTAAATTATTCCTTCAGTCAAGGCATCAGAAATATCGTCTGCCAATCAGCATAGCTCTTCTAAAACGGGAGAATGACGTTTCGTTTAAGGCGACCAATCCGGAAACCTGTAGCACTGGCGTTTGGCGTTTGCTGTCTCCCTGTGAAAATCTCTGAAACTGCGTGCTATGTCTAAAGAATGTGTAGGCTGGCCACTCCCACACAATGTAGCAGAATTTGCTTTTAAGCCGAACACGGGGTTGTTCCCTGCTTTCACTCGGGCTAAGACTGTCCACAACATGGGCGGTCACCGGCCGACGTAGGCTGGGTCGTCCTCTGAAGGGACCGGCATCCTGTTGTGCGGTTTCTCTCCCAAACTAAAAGCTTCTGTGAACGTCGGGTCTGGAATGTATGTGTGTACGCCAGCCACAAGTATTTCAACCACAGTGCGCTTACTTGTTAATTGCATATCATTTACATAAATTCATACAACATTGACTGTATCTTAATGAGTTTGGGTTCGAATGAAGCGTCTTCATGTGAGGAATATGATTGTGAGGGCGGAATATGTAAGCAATGAAGGTCAAAAGACCACGGATCTTGCAACATACTTCTGTCATTTGAATATGCAGCATCTCATTGTGTGGGTCTAACAGAATTCCATACTTCACCAGCATCCCGTTCCTTAAATATGCAAAAATTAGTGTCAGCTACTACTAAGGTGAACAGTATCAGTGGGATACCTTCAGTTGTGAATGTAAAGCAAATCTCCTCTTCAACAGCTCTGTTTTTGGTTGCCTTGAAACCTACGACTGGCTCATTACACACTGGGAAAGGTGAAGTATTCACTTACTTCTGTTTTGTTCCCAAATTTCTTTCGATAACAAGCTTACTTGATTACTCATGTCGAAAATAAATAATTGGTTTTCAGAATAATGCTTTTCAGCTCCCTTTGAGATACTTCATTCCCGTTCTTCTTTTCTCACAAACAGTTCGTCCTGTATTGACTGCCACCCTTGCTGTTTAAGAAATGCGTTTTTAAAATCGTTATAAGTTTGAGAGATCCTTGGCATAGGCATGGTGTGAGCATTCTATGTGATCTCTATAATACAAATGTGTCCGTTATTGGATTTGAACCGTCCTGACTACCATGATCCTGACCATTGTTCTTAATAATCCTGTTATTCCATTCAATATGGTTTCCTTTATGATAATTACTAGGGCTAAAAGTATTATTATTATTAACATTGTGACCATGGTATTTGTCATCACTCCATCCCTGTCTGTTTGTCATCTTGTAATAATTTGGGTTACTACACCCATTGTAATGTTTCCCATCATCCCTTTATGTAATCTTCCCCCTTTACTGAATTTATTTCCATTCCCTTTGTCTTCCTTTCAGTTAGAGGTGCCGGCCGGTGTGGCTGTGCGGTTCTAGGCGCTTCAGTGTGGAACTGCGTGTCCGCTACCGTCACGGCTTAGAATCCTCCCTCGGGCATGGATGTGTGTGATGTCCTTAGGTTAGTTAGGTTCACGTAGTTCTGGGGGACTGATGAGGGACTGATGAACACAAATGTTAAGTCCAAAATACTACTCAGAGCCATTTTTCAGTTAGAGGTTCTCTTTTCGTGTTACTATTGTCTATAATCAAACACTCTATCTGGACTAACAATTCTAATAGGGGTGGAGCTGCGTCCAGGTTTCGCCCAACAATCGTTCTCACACCTTATCACTGAAGCCTGTAATTAAGAGCAACTACATTTCGTTGACTGGCTCATCCAAGAACAACGCTTGGTTGAAATAAAACTCAACTGATAGCGCTGTGGGCCAAATAACTCTAACTTTAGTCTTGTCCGACCAGTACTTGCCCTGGTGAAATCTCCGTATACATTGAAGTTGCTTTCATGTGATGATAACACACGAAGCCCTAACCGATTTTTCTTCGTTAAACACTCATTGGCGAATACTAAACGCTTGTTCTTCGCTCACGTACGTTTTTGGTATTGGTGTTCTGGAACCGTACCCAATACTGTTCAGAGCTGTACGAACTGTTTTTTCATCAACCATCTTCCTTTTCTGAGGTGTTCTTACAGATGTTCTCTAGTAGCTATTGCTATTATTCTGACATTTTTGCTTCGTCATTTTCAGCACTTGTCCTTTATATCAAGACTACGTTGTGGCACATAGCCTGTCCTACGATGATTCATTATGGTATTCCTCATTTTATAGAATTGGATAACGCTCTACACATTGGACGGATTCCCGTGTACAGCTACTCTAGATTCCATAAACGTCTTATTTTGATCACACATCTGGAAGGTGACCGTTGTTTCTCCTAGGATAGTCTCTTTTCCTTTCCGTCCTTTGTGGACTTTTCCCACACGTAGCTGAACTTGCTTGTGTACTGCATGACGGCAGTCAAGAATGTAGAGTTCTTAACTTACGAATGCTAACGAGTCCATCGTTTACTTTGTTTAATGCTGAGTCATAGAGCGCGGTTGAATACTTAGTCCACAAGGTATCGTAACATTGCTATCGGAAATCACATTTTGAATAATATACACATATTCTTATACATACCGTGTATGTGTTCAAAACACACAATAACGCATTAATGGAATCAAGAAACAGTAGTTTTGCGCCATTTCGCTCGGATAAACTTTTGATAAATTAGTAACTATTCCTGTCAGGTTCTTTCGAGCTCTCGATTATAGAAAACGTGAGGGTTTTGGCATATCGATAGTTCTAAAGTAGGAAATATTGTCGGCATAGATAACTTAAGACAACCTACCAATATCAGCAAGAGCTTCTATCTGTAAAAAGGTTTTTATTTCCAAATATATGTGATCATTTTACGATTACTTATGTATAAGATTAACATAGTTTTCAGTGTTTAAATTTGATATGTATACAAAATAAAAGACATTCTGTAATGATGTACTGTATGTTTCTGATTATAAATATATGGGTATAAATCCATAAACCCATTGTCTGACTGACGTAAATATATTATACCACATAAGTTATATAGATAATGGTTAATGTCTCTCAACTATACACAAACTAATAGCTGTCATTAAACATACTGATGAGCATATTTCCCTAAAGATCAAACGTACCTCGGCCAGAAAGTTAAAATCGAACAGTTATCAAAACAGAAACCAATCCTAAATATCCGCTATAGGTCAATAGAGCGTACCATAAAGCCGTCGCAACCTAATCTGATGTATCA
Organism: Schistocerca gregaria; assembly: GCF_023897955.1. NCBI lineage: Eukaryota > Metazoa > Arthropoda > Insecta > Orthoptera > Acrididae > Schistocerca > Schistocerca gregaria. The sequence goes on along the minus strand of NC_064922.1, from coordinate 522,310,162 downwards.
AGAAATGCAAATCTACTCCTAAACCACTGGATTGATTTCAACGAAACATGGTAGAAATGTCATTTACTGTCTGGAAAGAATAATTATTGGGCCAAGAACCATATACCTCTGAAACGAAATGGGGTGAAAAAGAGGCGTCCAGAAGACACGCAAATAGCCACACTATAATCATCCAACGTTTGAGAATGAGAGAACTTACTGACTTGGAACAAAATTAACACTTAATGTCAAAGACTTATGAGATTTCTTTTATTCCTGAAATCCCCCACTAAACGATAAGAAGGTAAAGTTTGCCGCTTGTTACATTTTCGCTATTTATCCCTTTAAACTGCCTCACTATAGAACACACGTTTTAGAAGATATGACGTCATAAAGTACAGGGAGCATTCGCTAGAGATACAGGTGAAATATGTGCATAAATACGTATGAATTATGTTACATATAGGTGAAACATATGTATGATCCCATCAAGCCATAAGTAAAAAGCTCCTCCTGAACTCCTGGGGGATGAGAACGCCTAAACATTCATGGTGGTGTCTGTTTGTTCTATATCGTGTCTCCCTACCACTTTCGCGCAACGACGCTCTGAGCGTGTTTTTTTAGGGAATTAACTAGTTTAAACCTGGGACCTGCTGCTGGTAAGGAGACGCCAGACCACACATGACATGTAGAATTCAGAAGAGTTCAGTGAGACTAGCGATGATATAACCAAATACTAAATGATCTCGGCGTCAGCTCCACTGCACTCCCTGTAAAAGAATCTTAATACTAACTAAATTTAGTAGAAAGGGTTCAAGGCTTTCCTGTTTTTAGTTAGCTGGTAAAATAATGTCGAAAAATAAGTTAATTTTACCATTGGAAATTTTATTCTACTCACAAAACCTCGTTTATAAATTGCACTATTAATAAAAGGAAATGATTTAAAACAGGATGGTAAAAACCAACTGCGTTCAACATAAATGTGAACGAATATTCCCTAAATGGGTTTCCAAGTTCTACAATCGATCGAAGGATGATCTATGCCATATCACATCTATAATCTCGGTTTAATTTACGTTTCACAAAAGAGAAATCTATCAAAATGGTCTACAACTATAAAAATGGTCTACAGTGACCATCAATTATCTTTAATTACTTATTTAACTTGTCGTAAATTACAGTGGCTGATGTGGCTTATCAATAACTATAAAATAGAAAAATTATCGCGTTTCAGATTTTTACTTCAAGTGCCAAATGTGAACACCACGAGTTTTAATTAACGATCGACACTAGTATTACGCAAAAAAGGGATGTAACAGATGAGTCTTCTGCAGTTCTGAGTGAAGCCTTATGCGCTCAAAAATGCGGCATCGCGTGCGTTCATTACCTTGTCGGTGTTTAGGCAGCGTCAGGGCGACAGCGGCCGCCGCAGCAGCCATCCAGATCGCCGTCTCGGAACCAACTCTCCTCTAACTTCTCCTTACTACAATTTACCGAAGTTAGTTTAAAAAAAACTATCTGGCTATGTTTTCATCTGACCAATCAGGGTCTCAAAGTTAACCTTAAGCTCCGCCAACAAAAATTCTGTCAATCCAATGAGAAACGTTACACATTTCGTGGTGGCGCAATGTTTTTAAAGTTTGCAACGTAACAGACGCTAAAAAGTCTCACTCTAAAACCTGCAGCTGGTGTGGTCCTTTTAGCGTTATTGTGAGATCTATACTGTTCTTCTGGAGGGCTCTATCTTTTAACATGGGCTGGAGAATTGTCCTAATGTAACAGACACGCGAAAAAGTCTCACACTAAAACTTGCGTGTGGTAGTGGCCCTTTTTGTGTTATCGTAAGAACTATACTGCTTTTCTGGAGGGCTCTAGTTTTTAACATGGGCTGGGGGTGGTCCTTGACGTACCTGAGACTCGAAAAAGCCTCACGCTAAAACGTGCGGGCGGTGAGCCCTAGTGGTTAGCTGGAGACGTGGGTGTCCGTCCCTTATCGTAGGGCCTTCTAGCTTAACATGGTTCTGCTCTCGGCTTCTGTCCTCGTTTCTCCCCTCGGAACTGCGTCTGCCTCACGGCGGGAAGGTACGACATGCATTTAGGCATTCTTGTGTTAGTCTGTGGCATCCATTTGCTCACTCGCTACTCGTATTACTTTGGTTAATTTAATGTCATGATTTATTCGGAGCTATGTGACATACTACTGGATTTGCTTATCATGTCAGGGTTTTCATGGAAGGTGTTGGATTGCCTGACACCTTACATATCACCACCCTTCGAACTTAATTTTTGCACTGAATTTAGGCAATGATTGAATCGTTGTCTAAGTCAGTCAAAAATTATTCCGATGTCTAAATTTTGTTGCCTATTGTTCAGCCACGTTATTCGGTTTAATGCTAGTTTGTATTACTAATTTATATTTTTATATTCTTCCACATTATAATTAAAAATGACAAGAGAAGAATATTTTTATACTATTATTAATTTTTGATTATTTTCTTTCTTTATTTAAGTGTGAAGTTTGTTTTTTAAGAAGTTTGTTATGGAAAGTGAGGAGTCTTTCACATCGATTTTCTTAGAAATGTTGTTTTTATAAATGTAGTAATTAAGTAAAATCTATTCCTAACACATTTTCTAAATATCATGTACAAGTAAAATGTTTTTATTTCTAGACACGCATTTCAACATTGTGACACAAACAAATAAGAATTATTTCCAAGAATTGCTTTGAGAAAGAAATATACATACACAAGTATTGCGATATTATGCTACTAAATGGTACAAATGTTAAAAAAAAGGAAAACATCCAACAAGATAATTTTTTATTCTTTGTTTTTATAAGGAGAAAGTAAGTAAAATATAGTTATTCTTTTATTTTTATGGGGAGAAAATAAGTGGCATATTGTTTCTTAATATACTGTCCATTTAAGAACTAATGACTTGTTTTTATCGACAGTCTATTTTTTACTTAAGTCCATAGTCAATGACTGTTATTTTTTAGTTTATTAGCTGTCTGGTGTGCTTTACTTATTTAGTTTTTTGCACAATTCCTACATCACATAATTTGATTTCACACACTCACACAATCCTATGAATGTTCAAGGATGAGGTTGGCGAATGTTTTTGCACGAAGGTGATGGACTTGAGCGAGATGGATGTGGGCAAGTATTTGATGTACAGCTTCGTTCGTCGTTCCTTGATGGCTTTGCAAGTGTGTGTTGCTGTTGTGGAGGTCCCGTAATGGAATGGAGCTGTGAGTGCAGAATCTCGTGGTTTACTGGCTTTGTATGCATGAAATTCATCGTTATGTGTCGCTGAATGCGGTCGTTTTTCGGTGTAATACTTCGCAGACGACTAGTTTACAATAGGATAGGGATTTGGGAAGGTATGTCGTCTATTCTTCACCCATCTTCTTTCTTGGTCTCAATCTTGCGAATCTTCAACTTCTGTCCTTCCCGCTTTTTCTCTGCTTCTTACTTGCTTCTTGGTTCTTCTCTGGGCAGGATATGGAAATATTTATTGATAACTAGTCGCTTTGAAGTTCTCCTCCTAGTAACAGTTTGATAAATTGTTTGGGCGCGTCATTTTTACTTTGTGGAAGTTCTTCTTCAGTTTCGTGCATCAGTGTGCTGTTTAATAGCAGTAGTGTGACTTTTACGCATATTTTTTGCCAGCGGTGGCTTGCCCAAGCGGTCTTCTCATCGGGCCGTTTTTTGCTCGCTCCGCTGAGTCGGGGGCGCCCCTGGGTTTACGAGCGGCGAAAGTGGGGTGTCTTCTTTTCTGTCTGTGCAAGCAGCCCCTTTTGATGTTCAGCGCCTCTCTGCAGGGCTCTGTCACTGTCCATCCCAGTAGGGTTCCACCTAGCGGGCAAAATTATTACCCACTTTCGCTACAAGGGCCTTCAGTTGGTTTCGATGTCCATTCCCTTCTCTCGACGCTCCTGCGATGTAGGAATCGTGTCGTGCTAATTACTTCCTTTTCTTTCTTGATACATTTCGCGTTGCAACTTGTGGGTTGTTGCATCTCTTCCTTGCTGGAGTTTTTACAATGGTTCTTACAAAAAGTTTTACTTATAATCATCTAACATATGTCTAGTACCTACTTGTTATACGCCTTCTTAAAAAGCTTTACAAATTTCGGCGCCCTTTCCATGTTACAATTCTATGATATTTGGAGCCTTAACGTCTACTCAAGAATCCTCAAATTCGTTTTTTTTTGTGTAGTGTCGTGGTGTATAGCATATTAGTATTTCATGCTGTTAGACTATCTACACTCTATCCCTTCACCTTAATCTCTAGTACTATTGGTGTTATTATTGAAACTACTTTCTTTTTCCCACCTTTCTCTCTCTTCATTCTTCTTTCTCCTGACCATCTTATCTGTAACATAATCTTGTAATATTGTGCTGATTATTTACCAATAATAAAATTAATCTTCAAACTTTTTTATATGGCTCACATGGTGAAGTCCTAAGGTTTTGCTTGTTTTTGGGTTCATTAGTTCCACAGCATTATCATGAGCAACTCGGCTAATTATGACAGGTCCTTTGTATGCAGCGTAAAACTTATGTATTTTGTGTTTCTGTTTGCTGGAGAGATGGTGTGTTTTTACAAATACTTTCTGGCCTACTGAGAATGTTCTTTTAATTGCTGTTCTATCTCCTCTTTCTTTTCTTTTAATGGCTGCCTTTCTGATGTTGGAGAGTGCTGTTGCTATGATTTGTTTGTGCTGTCTACGTGGTACAATAGGAAATCTAACATTTTCTCTGGTTATGTTTGGGGGTTCAATATTTTTAAGTACAGTAACTGGAGGTAGTAGTGTAGTGCTATGTGGCATTTCATTTATTACTTCTTGAAAATCTTTAAGGTATATATCCCAAGTGTTGTGTCTTTTGCCTGCATATAATCGGCATAAAGTGCCTATGTCCTTCATAGATCGTTCTGCTGGATTTACGCTAGGTTTGTACTTAGATATGTAGACGGGTTTTATTTTCTGTTGTTTTAACGTGTTCTGCCGTTGCACTGATTTGTATTGTGGGCCATTATTAGAAATTATTCGTTCCACTCGACCTACTTGTCTGAGAAAATATTGTCTAAATGCTTTACTTATAGCAAGTCCTGTTGCTCGTTTTAATGGTGTCAAGGTAACATACTTAGAAGTAAGTTCCAAAACGACAAATATGAAAATGTATCCATTTTTTGTGCGTGGGAGGGGCCCCATCAAATCTGTTGCAGCTATTTGTTTTAATCTTTTAGGGATTATTGGAAACATAGGTGGTTTGGTTTGGAAAGTGACGTCTTTAGCCCTCATACATTTTTTGCATTTGACTAATACTGTTCTAATTCGTCTTTCATATTAGGAAAATGGCTTGTTTGTTTTATTTTTAAAAAGCATTTCTTTGGTCCAAAGTGGCCACTACTTAAATGTGTATACCATATGTACTTATTAATAAGTTCATCTGGGATACAAATTAGCCATTCATTCGTTGCAACACTTCGTCTAAAAAATAAAACATTGTTTTTTTACGAGATAGTGCTGTCGAATGTCTGGAAAATCCTTACTTCTCCACTTGTGTTTGATTCCTAGTATTTCGGGATCCTTGTCCTGTTTTTTGCCTATGTTTTTCAATGCTGTCGTAATGTAGTTTTCGAAAGGTACTTGTTTCATATAGTACATTGTAAACTGGTCTTCTGCTGCTTACAAACCTATGTTTTTGGATGCACCCTGTGGACATCGAGATAAAGCATCTGCCAATACATTCGCTGGTCCTGGTATGTGTCAAATTCTTGTAGTATTAACATCCATCTGGCTAACCTCCCATGAGTTAGTTTGGCGGATAACAGAAATTCTAATGCTTTGTGGTCAGTATATACTTTTGTTTTTCTTCCGAATAGGAAATATCGAAAACGTTGGAAGCCCCATACAATGGCCAATGCTTCAAGCTCCGTGACTGAATAGTTTTTTTCGCTTTTTGTGAGTACCCGACTGGCAAAGGCAATTGTCCTATATGATCTTAGCTCTGCCTGTTCGTATTCTTGGAATAAAACAACTCCTAAACCTGTTTCCGCGCTATCAGTGGCCATACAAAAATTTTGTGTTAGATCAGGATGTGCTAAAATCGGTGCTGTTGTTAGTGCGTTTTTCACTTTTAAAAATTCTTCATTGCCTTGTTGATCCCATACCCATGGCGTGTTTTTTCCAGACAATGCACATAGGCGTGGTGTTGCGAGAGAGTCGATCCAAATAATTTTTTTATAGAATCCGGTGAGACCTAGAAATCCTCTGAGAGTTTTCTTATTATATGGAGTACAGAATTCTTTGATTGCCGTTAGTTTTTCTGGGTCAGGCATTACCCCTTTCTCGGAAATTATGTGTCCTAGAAATTTAACCTCTCGCCTTCCAAATTTGGATTTTGTTATATTTACTGTGACCCCATGCTCTTACATGATCTGTAAAAACTGATTTAATGTGTCTTTGTGATGTTCCCAAGAGGGTTCTGCTATAATCACATCATCAACATAACAAGTAATTTTTTGTAAAATTTCAGGACTGAGTTTAGTATTAAATCCCCTAATAAACGCTGCTGATGATATGTTTAAACCAAATGGCAATTGTTTAAACTGGTAACATCTACCGAATACGATAAATGCTGTAAATTTTCTACATTCTGGGGCCAATTCTATCTGCCAGAAACTACTCCGTAAATCAATTGATGAAAATATCTTAGCACCGTGGAAGTTTTGTATCAATTCCTCTCATTTTTCTGGGCGATCTGTGTCAGTGATTATGATTGTGTTGATCTGTCTGGAATCAAGCACTAACCTGATGCTCCCATCTCGTTTTTGTACAATATGGAGCGGGCTGTTATATGTGGAGATAGCTGGTTCAATAATATCGTCATCTAACATTTTGGATATCTCCTGGAATACTTTATTCCTGTAGCTTAATGGGATTGTATAGGGTGGCACTCTAAATGGTTTGTGCTGTTTTACTTCAAACTTGTACTGAAAGTGCTTAATACTGCCAGTCTTAGGTAAAAATACCTTTGCTTTATCTCGTAAAATACCCTCTAATTCTCTTTTACTGTGTTCCGAAATACTTTGAACTTCTTGTAATTTTTCGTCGATTTCTTTATGGACTTCTAACATGAGTTGAGGCGATTCCCTCTCTTGTGCATACCATTCTAATTCTTCATCCTCTTTATCTCGCATCATTCTTAATTGTTTGTTTCCCGAATGTTACGCTACCTTTCCCCATATCTATTATCGCTCGTCTCTCATTTAAAAAATCTGCACCTATAATCAAATCTACAATTAGTTTAGGTATAATCACGAAGTTGGCTTCGATCTTTTGACCTTGGCACGAAAGAGTTAACCTTGTTTGTCTCGTAACTTCCGCAGCATTGTTTCTAATAGGACCTCTTACTTTAATCTTACGTGTTTTCAGAACTGGCAATTCCTCATTGGCATTACACTGCATGAATAAATTTTCTGAGATCGCAGTCAGTTCACTTCCGCTATCAATTACAATATTGACTGGGACATGCTTTACCATGGCCTTCACAACTGGTTGAATTTGAAAGGGTTGGTTCTGTTCTTCTTCTTCTTGCATCAACGAATCCTCCACTGAATCATACATGAGTCTTTTTAGGAATTTCCCTTGCGAATTCGAACTTTCTGTAGGATAAGCTTCGACTGCTACTTCTCTCTCTTTTATTTCCTCTTCTCTATTTCTTCCTTCATTTACGCTTTCTTCTACATCCTCTACTTTCTCCTTATCCTCGTCTATATTCTCCATCTTCGTCGCTACTTCCACATAATCGCATCTAAATGCACTAATTATCGCTTCATAACTTCCTTCATTATATACGTTGGGTTGTGTGCCCACTTGTAACTTATTTTTAACTTCTGTCGACTGTGCATTATACTCATTGAATTCGCTTTCCCTGGTTTCCATCTCAAATAGCTCTGCAATACTCATTACTTCGTCCTTTCCTCCTACATTCGTTGTGCATGGCTCTGGTAATTCATCTTCCTCGTCAGTATTCTCCCAATTAATTTCGTCCCAACACGATATTGTTATTTTCCTGTCTTCGTTCTCATCTGGTCCCTGCGGATTTGTTTCTTCCTTCTTCTCTGCTCGTGATAAGATTTTTACTTCGCTGTTCAAGGTGTTGCAATTGTCCTGGGTCGGTGCGTCATTCTCTTTGGCATGAGCGATTAGCTGTCAATTCGAATGTTTATCGGGGTTTGGTGGTACTACCTCCACCTCTCCTATCTGTATTCACTTTTCTTGTTCAGCTTGTTGATAGCGGTTTCTTTGTTGATAATTTGTCGGTCTATTGGTTCTCCAGTACCCGTTCCGGTTGTCGTTATTCCCTCTGTAATAGTTGTTGCCGTTCCTGGATGAATTATAATTATTGCCATATTCTCTTCTAAATCCATAACCGGGTCTTTGTTGAAATCTATTGTCGTTTCTTGGTGCGAAGTTATCACGTGGTTCGTAATTATTGTTTCTTCGTACTGTGTCTTGTGGATTCCACTGCTTTTTGCTTTCGTTTTCACGTGCGCTTCGTCTTTTTCTTGCGTCATCTTCCGAAAATATGAACTCTAGTTCCCTTGGAATACCTTTAAATGCTTCGACGTCATTGCCTCCGCGACCTACTAATGATTGCTGGTATTTCAATGGTAACTTCATCACGCATAATTTAATCAACTCTCCGTCACTGTATGGTACATCTAAGTATTGATTTTTGTTTGCCATTACTTCGAAAAATTTCACAGGACTCTTCTCTCCTGAATTTTCGAAACATGGATTCTGTAATAATTCGTACTTCACTCTGTTCTGTGCTTCGCTGGACCAATATCGTGAGAGAAACTTCTCTCTGAAATCTTCATACGATCGGCATGTCGCTGCAACATTCTGCATGGTTTCTGCGACTGTTCCTGACATGTGTGCACATATAAAGTCTAATTTGTGTGCTAGCGTCCAGTGTTTTGGTAATCCTACTCGGAATTGATCAATAAAAGTTCGTGGATGTAATGAGTTTCCTTCTCGAAAGTGTTGAAATTTTCTGATTGTGAGGAAATGATCATTGTCGTACTTCGTCATAGTTCCATATGAAACTCGCTATTCTTCGCCACTTTTGTTTCTGATCATTTCTCTCGTCGTTCTTTCCCGTTGTGGTAGATCCACTGGATATTGTCCACTGTAACTTTCGCCTACCCTTGCGTAGTATCGTTGGAGTGGTACGCAATAATTTTCTTCCATCGGTTGTGAACGTGTAGCTGAATGCATTGCACTGTACTCTTCGCGACCTGGCTTTCCATTGTCACGTATTGGTTGGGTATCTTGTCTGGCTAACCTTGCTGTTTCATTGCACGATCCAAACTGTCTTGAAACATGCATTTGTGGTTCCGCATGTGTTTGTGATGACATTTGTTCATTAAGAATTTCGAAACGTGTTTGTTGCTGTGCAGGCTGCCTGATTTCGCGTATGTTACTTTCCGCCTGTGATTGGAATCGCAAATGCGTAATATCTTCGTTAATTACTTGTTTTTCCGGAGCTGTTACGGATACGGATGTGGCTGCAGACTCAGTGCTTGTTCCATCCTATTCACTAAGCTCTTCAATGGCTTGCAACAACTCTCTTCGCAATTTCTGAAATTGCCGCTTCGTTTGCACTTCTATTTTGACTGTGCGGTTATCATATCTTTTCAGCACTGCTTTTGTGATACGTCTGTGTAACACACCGTTTTCAACAATTTCACGCGCTGTACCTGCTGCTTGTCTAGTAATTACGTTTATCTGTATCTTTAGTTTCTAGACTTCACCCTGGGTGTTGTTACGTAATGTTTTGATCTCGTCCTGAGTATCATTACGCAATGTTTGTACGTCCGCTTGTACCTCGTCAATGTCTGTTCTCAATTGATTGTGACCTGTTATTAAGTTTCCTATCACTTCTCGAGATTCTTTTGCCTCGTCTTCAATATGACTTAGGTGTAACTGAATTTTTTTGTTTTGTTCTTTAATCTCACGCATTTGTCTCGTGGTTTCTGCATTCTGAATTTGAATTTGGTTCGCTATGTCTTTATTTTGCATTGTCATGGTTTCCGTAATTAATTGTAATAATTCTGCCAGATTGGTGAGTCCTATTGCGTTTTCATCCGACATCCCACGCTCTGTGTTTTCGCCCAAGTATTGGTTCGCAACCGATTGCATTGAACTGTGCTGTGACAAATTTCTGCTCCATTCCTTGTACTCTGTGATGAGGGAGCTCTTATTACTTGTACTGTGGGTTCAAGACGCAAGTTAGAATCCTCATCGACTGCCTCTCTACTTTCCTGCTCCTCTGTCGTATGCTGACCTAGGTTTTCTGTGCCTTGGCGTACATTATCCTCGTTATGGTGCGTTATCTGTCCTATTTCTCGCGATACTGCATTGTCTGGTGTACTGTCCTCTATTCTCTGTCCATTTCCATGCTGGGTCCCTACCTCAAGAGAAAACTATCAAAATGGTCTACAACTATAAAAATGGTCTACAGTGACCATCAATTATCTTTAATTACTTATTTAACTTGTCGTAAATTACAGTGGCTGATGTGGCTTATCAATAACTATAAAATAGAAAAATTATCGGGTTTCAGATTTTTACTTCAAGTGCCAAATGTGAACACCATGAGTTTTAATTAACGATCGACACTAGTATTACGCAAAAAAGGGGTGTAACAGATGAGTCTTCTGCAGTTCTGAGTGAAGCCTTATGCGCTCAAAAATGCGGCATCGCGTGCGTTCATTACTTTGTCGGTGTTTAGGCAGCGTCAGGGCGACAGCGGCCGCCGCAGCAGCCATCCAGATCGCCGTCTCGGAACCAACTCTCCTCTAACTTCTCCTTACTACAATTTACCGAAGTTAGTTTAAAAAAACTATCTGGCTACGTTTTCATCTGACCAATCAGGGTCTCAATGTTAACCTTAAGCTCCGCCTACAAAAATTCTGTCAATCCAATGAGAAATGTTACACTTTTCGTGGTGGGGCAATGTTTTTAAAGTTTGCAACGTAACAGAAGCTAAAACGTCTCAATCTAAAACCTGCAGCTGATGTGGTCCTTTTAGCGTTATCGTGAGATCTATACTGTTCTTCTGGAGGGCTCTATCTTTTAACATGGGCTGGAGGATTGTCCTAATGTAACAGACACGCGAAAAAGTCTCACGCTAAAACTTACCGGTGGTAGTGGCCCTTTTTGTGTTATCGTAAGGTCTATACTGCTTTTCTGGAGGGCTCTAGCTTTTAACATGGGCTGGGGGTGGTCCTTGACGTACCTGAGATGCGAAAAAGCCTCACGCTAAAACGTGCGGGTGGTGAGCCCTAGTGGTTAGCTGGAGACGTGGGTGTCCGTCCCTTATTGTAGGGCCTTCTAGCTTAACATGGTTCTGCTCTCGGCTTCTGTCCTCGTTTCTCCCCTCGGAACTGCGTCTGCCTCACGGTGGGAAGGTACGACATGCATTTAGGCATTCTTGTGTTAGTCTGTGGCATTCCATTTGCTCACTCGCTACTCGTATTACTTTGGTTAATTTAATGTCACGATTTATTCGGAGCTATGTGACATACTACTGGATTTGCTTATCATGTCAGGGTTTTCAATGAAGGTGTTGGATTTGCCTGACACCTTACAAACGTGGTGACTGGGAGAGATGGGGGAAGGAGAAGATAGACAGACAGAAAGGTGGAAACAGGAGATGGTCACAGATATGGAGGGGAAGAGATGGACAGAATGAATGGGAGGAGGAAATTGACAGAAAGAAGGAGATGGAGAAAAGGAAGAGGAGGATATGGACAGAGAGCAGAGGAAGGAAGAGAGAACTGAAATAGAGCGAGGAGGAGATACAGAAAGATGAGAGCAGGATACGGCGTAAGAGAAGGGGAGAGGAGGTTGGCAAATGGAAGAGCTGATGAGCAGCGAGGAGGGAGGTGAAGAAGGATGGAGAGAAAGGGAAGGATCAGATTTAAACGGGGAGGAAGAGGAGAGGATTGATAGCGACACAGGTAGAAGGAGGTGGACTGAGAGAGAAGGAGTAGGAGTTGGACAGAGAGTTTGGAGGAGGAAATGGATGGAGATAGGAGGAAGGACGAGACGGACTAATAGAAGATTGGAATAAACAATACCCAGGCAACACCAGGTACTCAGCTAGTTTTAAACAGGGGAATTAAATACGCTCTGAAATCCATTATTTCCAAGAAACAGCTAGACCGACTGAAATTGAATCTGAAATTGTCATATTATGCACCAAGAAAAATCTGAAAGCTTTAAACAGAGATAGGCCTAACTGAAGATGTAGGTAGCAGAGAGTGTTGACCATATTAATGAAAAAGTTGTCATCCTAAGATGTAACTACCACCAAAGCTGACAAGGGAAACTATTCAGTGTTACTTAATACGTCCGAATAAACTGGAAATGTATCTACATTCATCCATGCTGAATTTCCCTACTACCAAACAATCACACATTAGATATTCCTTAGAAGTGAAGATCATTATTAAAATTGACAATCTATATTTACGGATAGCAGTTCCAAATACCTCACAAATATGAATATCGTCGCACCAAAACTGTAAGGGCTATATAAGCTTCATAAAGCTAGAATTAAAATAATACTTATATTGTCTTCAATTTCAGCACCTTGCTAGAAATAATTAATAATTTGGAAAACTTAATTCTCCTGCTTTATTTTCTATTTTTGAGCTATCAGTCTTCTGCCAGGTACGATGCAGCTCACCACGAATTCTTCTCCTGTTCCAAACTCTTCATCTCATTAGCATTTGCAATCTACGTCCACAGTTGCTTGCTGCATGCATTCCTTTACAGTTTTTACCCTCTACAGCTCCCTCTAGTACGATGGAAGTAATTACCCGATGTCTTAACGGATGTTCTATCATTCTGTCCCTTCTTCATGTAGGTGTTTTCCATATGATTCTTTCCTTTCCAATTTGATACAGAGCCTCCTCGTTCCTTACCTTATCAGTTCACATAATTTTCAACATTCGTCTGTCGCACCACTACGAAACAATGCCGTGCTCCAAACTTACATTATCAGAAATTTCTTCCTGAAATTGATATCCGTTCACCTAGAATTTTAATTCCACTGCTGAACCTTTCTTTTATTTCCATCATTGTTTAAGACTACATTCTTGACTTATTTCCTTTTCAATCCGAGCACTTCGTTCTTGGTCTTCGGCTCTTATTATGCCCCCTTGGCTCTTGCACATGTTGTGTATTACTCCTCTCACCCTACAGCTTACTGCTATTGTCCTCAGAATTTCAAACATATTGCACGATTTTACATTGTCGAACGTTTTTTCCATTTCGACGAATCCTATGAGAGTGCCTTAATTTTTCTTTAGTATTGGATCCATATCAATCGCTACATCAGAATTGTCTCTTTAACTTTCCTAAAGCCAAACTAAACGTCATCTAACAGATCCTCAGTTTTCTGTTCCATTCTTCTTTCATTCTTGTCAGCAACTTGGATGCATGTGCTGTTAAGCTAACTGTGTGATAATTCTCACGCATGTTAGCCCTTGCAGTATTCGGGATTGTGTGGATAATATTTTTTCGGAAGTCAGATGGTATAACGCCAGCCTCATCCATTCTAAACACCAACGTGAACAGTCGTTTGTTTGCCTCTTCTCGCATTCATTTTAGAAATTCTGTTGGTATGTTATCTACCTCTTCTGCCTTATTTGATCCTATGTCTTCAAAAGCTCTTTTAATTCTGATTCTAGTACTGGATCCCTTATTTCTCTAAACTCGGACAAATCTTCCCTTTCATAGAGGTCTTCAATGTACTCTTTCCTCCTATCCGCTCTCTTATCTGCATTTAACAGCGGCATTCCCGTTGCACTCTTAATGTTACCACCCTTGCTTTTAATGTCATCGAAGGTTGTTTTGACGTTCCTGTATGCTGAGTCAGCCCTTCCGACAGCCATTTCTTTTTCGATTTCTTCACATTTTTCATTCAGCCATTTCGTCTTAGATTCCCTGCACTTCCTATTATGTGATTCCGCAGTGGCTTGTATCTCTGCATGCCCCAATTTCCGTAAACATTTTTATACTTTCTTCTATCATCGATCAACTGAACCATTCTTCTGTTCCCCAAGGTTTCTTTGCAGTTATCTTGTTAGTACGTACGTTTTTCTTTCCATCTTTTGTGACTGCCCTGTTAGAGATGTCAATTCCTCTTCAACTGCATTGCCTGCTAAGCTATTGCTTTTTGCAGTATCTACAGCCTTAGAGAAATTCAAGCGTATCTCTCCATTTCTTAGTACCTATGTATCCACTTCCTTGCGTATTGATTTTTCCTGACATCTCTTAAACTTCAGCCTACGCTTCATCACTACTACATTGTTATCTGAGTCTATATGTGCTCCTGGGTGCGCCTTACAATCCAGTATCTGATTCTCGAATTACTGTCTGACTATGATGTAATCTAAGTGAAATCTTCCCGTATCTCCCGGCCTTTTTCAAGTATAACTCTTCCTCTTGTGATTCTTGGACAGAGTATTCGTAGTTACTAGATGAAATTTATCACATAATTCAAATAGTCTATCTCCTTTCTCATTTCCGTAACCCTTTCTTCTACTCCTTCCCTTACAACAACATTCCAGTCCCCCATGGCTATTAGATTTTCACCTTCCTTTACGTACTGAATTAGCCGTTCAATATCCTCTCATACTTTCTCTATCTCTTCTTCATCTTCGGCTTGCGACTTCGGCATGTATACCTGAACTATCGTTGTCGGTGTTGTCGATTCTGTTGAGAACAACTGTATCATTGAATTGTTCACAGTATCACACTCCCTGCCCTACGTACCCACTCATAACGAATACTATTCCTGTTATAGCATTTTCTGCTGCTGTTGATGTTACCCTTTATTCATCTCAGCATAAACCCCTGTCTTCTTTCCATTTCACTTCACTGACCCCCACTGTATCTAGATTGATCCTTTGATTTTTTCTTTCCAGATTTTCGAGCTTCCCTACCATGTTCAGGTAGAACGTGGTCCTTTCGGTGTTTATTCACTCTTTCTCTCATGGTCACCGCCCCCTTGGCAGTCCCCTCCCGTAGATCCGAATGGGGGACTATTCCCGAGTATTTTGCTAATGGGGAGGTCATCACTACTCTTTTTCAAATAGAGGTCACACGTCCTGTTGTATGTGTCTCTATTGCAGTGGTTTCCATAGCCTTCTCCATCCTCAGGCCGTTGGTCATTGCCAGTTCTTCTACTTTTAAGGGCAGTTTCCCACTTCATGGGCAAGACAGCGGCCTGAACCTCTGTTCGCTCCTCCTCTCTCTTTGCCAAAGCCACTGGCAGAATGAGGGTGACGGCTTATGCCGGAACTCTCCATCCGCCAATGGTAACTTTTTTCAAAGTTTAAGCAGTGGCCGTGTTCGAACCCGGGAACGAGTATGTTTTGATACTACCCTTAGACCACAGTTAATAACTTGCTTGTTTTCGTCAAGAAACTAAAAGAGGTACCAATTCCTTAAAACAGCTGAGTTAGTCTCGTTTGATGACAGCAGCCTATTTTCCAACATTCCGGTTAGGAAAGCTATGAAACGTTTAAGAGTCGTTATATAAAACCAAACAAATCCAGTGGAAATATATAAGACTGGCAACGACGTTATGCTTAAAGTAATATTATTTCCAATTTCAACAGCATCCTCTGTTAGCTGAAGAGTTTGTGGATACTTTTGAATAAAAACTTTTAGGTAAGTAGTAACTATGTTCTAAAATACAGCACTGAAGGAACTGTGTGGATGACCTATTGTGTTTGTAGACAGATTCCCAGAATTCTGTGATACACTGTGTTTGTAGACAGGCACAACCATACAGTTAAACAGATGAGGGGCTGAGACCATAATGGCCTAAAGCACAATGTAATCTATTTTGAGATTGTAACATGGACGCATGCTCCTGGTACCTGTTGACATTATTCTTAACCAGTTGTACCTATATCAATAGTCCCACACTGTTTATATGCACACTCATGAAAAACTTATCCACGTCTCACATGCCCCTTTCCATGTGGGTCAAAAGCGCAAAGTATAATACTGTTGATCAGCGTTATTCGATTGTTATCTAGGATTGGCAATATAATTTAGTGTCTGTATTCATGTATTTCGTAATCGGCAGTATTTCAACAGTTTTATCTGAGCCTTAAGTCACAGAGTGTGTGTAATGAAAATGATGATAACGAAAGCCATAAAGTACTGGAATGGGTTACGACTGTGTGTGTGTGTGTGTGTGTGTGTGTGTGTGTGTGTGTGTGTGTGTGTGTGTGTGTGTGGCATTTAGTATCTGTCCTGTATATTCTGAGTCTAGTTTTATATCAATTACTAACGAGACAACTGTCAAAAGAAACTATTGTCAGTAGCCTATAAATGAAAATATTGTGAATTAACATCAATAATAAATATAATCCTAAATCTTAATTAATATTTCGTAGAAATTTCGAAGAAAAAAGACAAAGGAGATAACAATACTTCTAGATCCTCCTCAGAAGGGACTCAATCGCACTGACAACAAATATGATCCCATGTAATGTGTAGGTAGAATATTACAGATACTTGCCAGAAGATTAAAATCCAGGAAATATGCACTACTTTTCTATGCTTGAAATACTGTTGTCCATATTCTGTTCAATAGTAAAGATAATATTCAATTTTTATTACAGGATTAAATTTGTAAGATTTCTAACTATTTCTCTAATTAAATGTAGACCAACCAAGTCGAGCCCTTACTACTAGACCGACGACATGAAAGGAGAATGAGGAAGCGGATCTACAGTATACGTGATGTTCAGTGGTTTCAAAATGGAGAAAAATTTCCAGAGAACTTGGCAGCATGACCCCAGTTATCTGTAGGACGTTCTGTCCTCGCAAAGGTGGATGAACTAACTGATTCTGTTGGGAAAGCTCTCATAAACCCATTGTATTCATTCGTGAGGCAAGCTCGCACATAATTGTTATAACTGGTCTTCGATATTCTGGATACTGGCATTGGGACAGGGTTAATATCCGAACTGGTCCCATTTCAGAACAGCGAATCATCATTTAAGACATGGCGCACGGGTACAGCATCTCTGCACATGCAACCGCTTGTGTTGAGGTGTTAACGGGAGGCTCGGCATATGACGGCAATTCCCTAGTCCGGTTGCTGCTAGTCCGGATCCAGTGGTGTGGGATGACAGTACGTTGCAAGGAGTCCAGCACTCGTTCTCAGACGGCAGACGCAGACGTCCAGGGTTTACTAAGCACTTGGTGCATAAAACGGCGATTCTGCTTTGTGGTGATCAGAAGCAGTCGACTGAAACTTTGCCCTCGCGATTGTATGTAATAAAACATGGGACCACTTCCAAATCCGAATGTCCCACAGATCTGAAAACTGCACAATTCGATGGCTCCCCAAATGGAAATCCACAGTCAGGCCCAGCTGAACCTCTGTCAAGCGCTGATAACGTCTTCTCATACGAATGTGTCATCTCCGTGCCCTCCACGGTGATCAGTCAACATCTGACGCCGTTCACGTTCCTTATACCACGCCAGGCTTGGTAACAACGCTACATAACGAAAACGCTTATAAACGCTGGTGATCGTTGTACCTGCACACAGAATTGCAGCTCTTATAGATTACAGACCCACCGATGGTGTGTATGTCTAAGAAACTACATGATCATCTGAACATGTATTCCGAGTGCTCCACTTATTTTGTCGAACAGTGTAATGTGCTAGGTGTAAATAGTATAGCTACTCCCCACTCCCCAGACTCGGCTGACTCCTTCCTGCCACCTGCTCGCTCTTGTATGGCTCTTCATCGTTTTCACCAGCAGTTTTATGTATATAACTTATTAGTCTGTAGCAGAACTTACCTGATCTGTTTTGGCCGTTATATTCTATACATTAAACTTTTAATATAATATAAGGTTTATTTGTTTATGCCTTCTTAATGACAGTTATCATTTCGTGTATAATTGGTGTATTACAACATTTTTACTTCACTCGGTAACTTAAGGGAACTGTGCTCATGCCTTTAAAATCGAAAACATCATTATAGAATATTCTTTGTTTTGTACAAAAAATTTAATTAAGGATTGCAGTTTGTGTTTTTTATTGATATATTATCGTAAAATAGTCTTACATATTTGGAAATAATAATATTTGTACACATAGCATTTATCGCTGATGTTAAGTGGACTGTCAGTTCAGACTTTAGTTATTTGATGAGGGCTCAGGAAACGAAATCTGGTCCTGACGAAATGTAAAACAAATCTTAGTTGTGGATGATCAGTACAGTGTATTTCAGTTTTTAATTTTATTTTAATTATAAAGTTATTTCGAATCTTTTGGTGTCGTAAAAATTTCCGTTTTTCCACATATCTTACTAATATAAATGAGAGATTACTGCTTGTTGCGCTAAGAAATGCAATAATTTTTAATTGGTAATATAAGAAGATAGATAATACCGTAGTAACAAGTAAGGAATAGAACAGGCAAGGGGCCAGTAAGTGGGAAAATATTGAAGAACATAATCGCTTTCATACGACGGGTATTATTGCAAAATGGCAGGACAAAGGCATCTAGTCCCAACAAAATTTATCTACATCTACATTTATACTCCGCAAGCCACCCAACGGTGTGTGGCGGAGGGCACTTTACGTGCCACTGTCATTACCTCCCTTTTCTGTTCCAGTCGCGTATGGTTCGCGGGAAGAACGACTGTCTGAAAGCCTCTGTGGGCGCTCGAATCTGTCTAATTTTACATTCGTGATCCCCTCGGGAGGTATACATAGGGGGAAGCAATAAATTCGATACCTCATCCAGAAACGCACTCTCTCGAAACCTGGCGAGCAAGCTACACCGCGATGCAGAGCGCCTCTTTTGCAGAGTATGTCACTTGAGTTTGCTAAACATCTCCGTAACGCTATCACGGTTACCAAATAACCCTGTGACTAAATGCGCCGTTCTTGTTTGGATCTTCTCTATCTCCTCCGTCAACCCGATCTGGTACGGATCCCACACTGATGAGCAATACTCAAGTATAGGTCGAACGAGTGTTTTGTAAGCCACCTCCTTTGTTGATGGACTACATTTTCTAAGGACTCTCCCAATGAATCTCAACCTGGTACCCGCCTTACCAACAACTAATTTTACATGATCATTCCACTTCAAATCCTTCCGCTCGCATACTCCCAGATATTTTACGAAAGTAACTGCTACCAGTGTTTGTTCCGCTATCATGTAATCATACAATAAAGGATCCTTCTTTCTATGTATTTGCAATACATTACATTTGTCTATGTTAAGGGTCAGTTGCCACTCCCTGAACCAAGTGCCTATCCGCTGTAAATCTTCCTGCATTTCGTTGCAGTTTTCTAATGCTGCAACTTCTCTGTATACTACAGCATATCCGCGAAAAGCCGCATGGAACTTCCGACACTATCTACTAGGTCATTTATGTATATTGTGAAAAGCAATGGCCCCATAACACTCCCCTGTGGCACGCCAGAGGTTACTTTAACGTCTGTAGACGTCTCTCCATTGATAACAACATGCTGTGTTCTGTTTGCTAAAAACTCTTCAATCCAGCCACACAGCTGGTCTGATATTCCGTAGGCTCGTACTTTGCTTATCAGGCGACAGTGCGGAACTGTATCAAACGAATTCCGGAAGTCAAGGAAAATAGCATCTACCTGGGAGCCTGTATCTAATACTTTCTGGGTCTCATGAACAAATAAAGCGAGTTGGGTCTCACACAATCGCTGTTTCCGGAATCCATGTTGATTCCTACAGAGTAGATTCTGGGTTTCCAAAAACGACATGATACTCGAGCAAAAATTCTACAACAGATCGAAGTCAGAGATATAGGTCTATAGTGTTGCGCATCTGCTCGACGACCCTTCTTGAAGACTGGGGCTACCTGTGCTCTTTTCCAATCATTTGGAACCTTCCGTTCCTCCAGAGACTTGCGGTACACGGCTGTTAGAAGGGGGCAAGTTCTTTCGCGTACTCTGTGTAGTATCGAATTGGTATTCCGTCAGGTCCAGTGGACTTTCCTCTGTTGAGTGATTCCAGTTGCTTTTCTATTCCTTGGACACTTATTTCGATGTGAGCCATTTTTTCGTTTGTGTGAGGATTTAGAGAAGGAACTGCAGTGCGGTCTTCCTCTGTGAAACAGCTTAGGAAAAAGGTGTTTAGGAATTCAGCTTTACGCGTGTCATCCTCTGTTTCACTGCCATCATCATCCCGGAGTGTCTGGATATGCTGTTTCGAGCCACTTACTGATTTAACGTAAGACCAGAACTTCCTAGGATTTTCTGTCAAATCGGTACATAGAACTTTACTTTCGACTCGCATCTGAGCTGCAATAATATTTCTAAAATACACAGGAGGCAGAATACCGGCTAACATTCTATGACCACCTTCTCAGAGGTGTCCTCAAGTTTCGCAATGGGCGACACCCAGAGTGGAACAAGAGCATCGGACTGTATACGATATTCAGAGAAATTTGATCAGTAATTCAACTAAAAGCTCGCCAATGTTAAAGTCAACAAAAAATTTCGTACAGAATGATAGTATAGCATTGCAATGGAGCCTATTCAGTAATAAACGCTCGTCAACTTGTCCATTAAATGAACAGTTCGAAAAATACAATGTAGAGAACAACATCAACGACAAGTACAATAAATCAAACCAAATAATTATTAATCCATAATTTACAGCCGTCATTGCATTAGGCTGGGCTGTGCTTCATTTCGAAAATTCTATAGCAAGTATTTTATTTTGGCTGGGTTTTATTTCAACTGTGATGGTATTTCCAAGAGCAACAATATTCACGTCTCAGATGAAAAAAATATATACTACTACCTTACCTCACTCTACTACTAACGATTCGCTCTTACTTTGGGTGTCGCAATAATACTATGTCACATTATATGCTGAATGATGCGCATTTTTTCGCAATTTCGAGATTTGCTGGCCTACATCTTGGAGTCTGAAACAGTATGTGTTTTCAACACGGCCATGCACAGTCTCTCTTTGGTATTGCAGTCTTTAATTACCTGAACAATATAGTCCCTGTGGATTGGAAGGGGAGGACCACTGCGATCACCAGATTGCACTCATATGGACATCTTCCTATGGGCTCACATGCCATCATTGGTGTTGAAACCGGTTGTTAAGACCCTTGCAGTCTACACGTCGTACAACTGACAAAAAGACTTCTGAGAGAGGTGGCAAAATTTCATAAACTGTCGTAAGACATGGGTAGACTGAGGCGGTCGTCACATTCTACAGTTGCTACCAGCTGTAAGTTGCTCTAAGGTACAAGTTGATACAGGGTCCACTACCGTGTGCATAACTTTGACGCTTGAGGTCTGAGACTTCTTGTATATGACATCTCTATTGACCTTTGCCTTGTAATGTGAATAACGAGAGTGACGATGTCTACGGCTGCTGTCCGGACAATGGGAGCACCGCCAGACTCGGCTGTCCAGGGTCCGCTGCAGGAGGCAAGGCCGCACAGAGGGTCGCCGGGCGTGGCTCTGCAGGTATATAAACCCGGACCCTCCTCTGGTCAGCACAGTCTGCTCCGCCGACACAACACACACAACATGTACAAGCTGGTGAGTCGCCGGGGAGCCTCGTTTCCTGCTGGCTTCATCTGTTTTAGTTCACGTCCATGCTAACCTAAGAAGCGGATCCGCAGCTTAATTTTGTAATAGAGTCACATAATTAATCGCTTCAGTTGTAAATAGTTTTATTGGTTTAAAATCACGTTTAACCTAGTGTTCACAGTGTGCGGCGGCTACACACCTCACCTTACGTTGTTCGGTGACATTCTTTTAACATTTTTCTCTCTTTTTTCTTCCTTTGACGGATCACATTTCTTAGGTCATGTTGTGGATATCTGGTGCGACATCCGTGCTTTTATTCTGACTGTATTAACCCCATATTATAGGTGTACCGAGACTCACCACAGGAATCACAAAAAAGTGTTAATTGTCACACATTCGCTTGTTATACTTTCTTCATTTTCTCTTTTGCAGCCCAGTACTCCCGAAACTGGACATATAATTTCCCGAAACCGGTCATCATCTTGAATCAGTAAAATTATTTAAACTGAAGCGGCTAATTATCTGACTCTACTTCAGGAAACAATTACAAATAATGTTTCTGTATGAAGTATGGTAGAAAGTGCAATATTAAAACATAAGCAGTCTCTTACTCGTCTCTTGCTCGTTTTGCATAGTTGTCAGATTTACGTACCACAGTAAACGGCCCATTATACTGGCAAGTAGAGGTCAAAGCTATTCGTTGAATATCATCAGACTGACGTCAGAAATGACGACAAAGACACGCAGGAACAAAAATTTCTTAAGTCGTGAAGTAAAAGATGTATAAGCAGTATAACTCTTTTTATGGTGTTGGTGCTATCTCCTGTCGACAATATTTCGAAAGTATATGACATGGTGTCGACAGCTGCCTGTAATTACCGAGCTGTGAAAATATAATAACATATATTGGTTCCTGAATGAAAAATATGATTAATTTATTCTGTTTACATCTTACATGTGACAGAATGACCCTTTTACAGCTATAAAATTGGTAAAATAGAACAGACATTTATTCTTTGGCGAAGTCTTCCGGTTTTCTTCTTCAGGAATTTATTGTTTGTGCGAGCATAGTTTTGAATAAACGTTGTCAACTTCAATGTAATCTTTCCAAACTGAAATGAAGCATCATGTTTTCTAAATCAACGTTTCATATACTTTCACAATAGAGGCAGAAATATTGATTAATGAGGTAACATGAGAATGCGGTCGCGTACCAGAAGAAACTTTTGTTGACCATCCGTTCTTGTACGAGGGTCGGTCAAAAAGTAATGCCTCCCATTTTTTTTCTACTTAAAAATATTAAGTTAAGTGAAAAATTTGAATTTGGCGCCATTCCTCAAACCTTCTTCTGCAATCCACTGCAGTAGTAACTTTCTGTGTCAACAGGTGGCAGCACAGCAGAAGTTTGTAAGATGGCCGACATCGATGTTCGTTTGAGACAGCGTTGTGTGATTGAATTCTTGAATGCAGAAGGTGAAACGGCCATACGCATTCATGAAAGACTGAAGAAGGTGTATGGTGTTGTGACAGTGGATGTCAGCACTGTTAGACGATGGGTTCGTCGTTGTAAGGAAGCTGAAGGGCAAACACCGTTGACTGTCGAAAAGCGGAGCGGCAGGCCGGTGAGTGCAGTGACTCCACACAACATTCAGCAAGTTGATGACATCATTCGTGGTGACCGTCGGGTGACTGCAGATGAAGTGTGTCGCATTATTTCTCTTAGTAAAGGTAGTGTGATCACGATTATTAAACAATTGGGGTACTCAAAAGTTTGTGCACGGTGGGTTCCAAGAATGTTAACCGATCAGAAGAAAGAGGCAAGGAAAACAATAGCCTCCCAACACTTGCAGCGCTTCCGTTTGGAGGGAGATGAGTTTCTGAAAAAAATTGTGACCGGGGACGAAACATGGGTGCATTTTTTTGAACCCGAATCAAAGAGGCAGTCAATGGAGTGGCGTCACACAAGCTCGCCGAGGAAGAAAAAATTCAAAACTGTGCGATCGGCAGGGAAAGTTATGGCAACAGTTTTCTGGGATACAGAGGGTGTGATTCTGGTTGATTTTTTGGAGCAGAGATGCACAATAAATTCTGTTCAATACGTCACAACCCTCAAAAAACTTAAAGCACGTCTTCAGCGAGTTCGCCCAACAAAATCAATGGCAGATGTTCTTCTTTTGCATGACAATGCAAGACCACACACCAGTCGTCACACCTCTGACGAGAGTGTCAAAATTGGATGGGAAGTTTTGCCTCATCCCCCATACAGCCCTGACCTGGCACCATCAGACTTCCATCTGTTTGGGCCACTAAAAGAAGCTCATCGTGGGATTCATTTTGAAGATGAGGAGGCCGTCAAAACATCCGTGCGTCAATGGCTTAGGAAGCAAAGCTGTGATTTTTACCGTGCTGGGATACATGCCCTTGTTCAAAGATGGACCAAAACTGTAGAGATGGGCGGAGATTACATTGAAAAATGACAAAATGATCCTCAATGTTGTGGTTTTCAACCTATGTAATTGCATTTAAATTTCCTGACAGTTAAACGTAGAAAAAAAATAGGAGGCATTACTTTTTGACTGACCCTCGTAATCCAACTTACAGAAAGTACATGCACAATTTGATATTGCCTTACAAGAGTTCGGTCAGTGGCATTAGATATCCTAAAGATTCTCTAAATATGTTATGCGTGTTATTTCTAAGAAAATGATTTTAAACCGTTCTATCTTGTTCCAATGGCTGCAGGTTACTACCGCATAACAGAAAAAATAAATGCATTGTTCAACGTTTTCCAAAGAAAATCCAAGTAGTTTTCCACTCTTATGTCCTATATATAATGGAGGCACATAATTAATCGCTTCAGTTGTAAATAGTTTCATTGATTTAAAAACCGGCTTCAGGCAGCCCAATATATATACAATTCGCGGATCTTAGAAAATTATTCACGAATAAACAAAATTATGTCTAGCTATCACTGACCTATACCAATTTTATAGAGTAAATAATGCTTTCGGTAATGAATTCGACGGAGCTAATCACTTTCACTCGTGTGAGAGCTCCGCGCACGTAACAAACAAGAATAATATCAGAGTAGTTGGGATGTGCACATAACCATAAATTTCCACCAGCACGCGAGTTGCTCTGTCTTCATAGGGTATTACCTACAATAGGAGCAGTAAGACCTGAAGAAAGTTGATGAAGTTGTTTCTGAAACAGAGATTATTAATAACGCTTAGTGCGCTTAAGAAAAGAGACAGTATACGCAGTATGATTGCTTTATGTCACTTAAGTGACAGTACAACAGTGCAGTACATAATCGTTAGTTCCATATCTTGCTGACGCTACTGTGAATACATTAGGTTGAATCACTGGATTCTTCGCACTAGAAGACATCATCTTGAACTGCTGATACAGAGCCTGACTGTCAGGACAGCGAATTTTCAATTTACTTTTCGACAGGTTAGTCTGTAATTGTAACAAATGACCTGAAGACGGGCCGCTGGCGCAAAACGGGATGTGAAAATGAGGAAAAGAGATCTGGACACTGAATTTGGACAATCTTACACAAGTCAGTCACCAAGAACGCTATTGCTAACTAAATATTTTCAAAACAGAATCCAAGATACGACCACTGGACTGGAAGGTTCAGCGCTAATAGTTAACTACACCGTCTTCAAATGGCTACTAGTGATTGGTGTTGATAATCACTATAACAACAAAAATAGAACACAGCTCAAACTCAATAGCGAGAGACCCAAAAAATATCACTCTAAAATTAGCATGCCACAGATTAAATTTATTGGTATCAATTAACCCAGGACACGTCCGTCACTTTTACATCACACCATCTCTAGCTAGTTAATGTCTCAGTGCTCTGCTCTGAGGTCTTGTTTTGCCTAACAAGTCCACACTCACTAATCCACAACAGTCGTCGAAAAAGACCGGAAAGCGCGAAGTGGAATTCCACGCCCGAATTTGCGAATGCACTTCGAATTCTTCCCGCCTTTCGGGTTACACTAACGAAACTGGTTGGTCACGAAGGATCACCTACTCTCGACTTCTGATGTACACAGCGAAGACACCACCTACGCTCCAGAAGGTTCACAACTTCTTTGCCACACGAGAGATGCTGAACGAATCCTCTATTTCGTGACCTCCAGACCACTCCGCAAAGTAATTCAACATTTATGATTTTAAATCAATCAGAATTAGGAACCGAATGCAGGCGTTCAGTGCCCATTTCCTGCTCCCACTTATCGAGGTCCTCCAAGGTGCTTCTCTCTGGGAGGTCCTTTGGGAAATGCTTTGCAAAGAGTGCT
This sequence comes from Schistocerca gregaria, assembly GCF_023897955.1. Classification (NCBI taxonomy): domain Eukaryota; kingdom Metazoa; phylum Arthropoda; class Insecta; order Orthoptera; family Acrididae; genus Schistocerca; species Schistocerca gregaria. The sequence goes on along the minus strand of NC_064922.1, from coordinate 522,284,199 downwards.
GAACATACCGCCCGTGCTGGTAAATGCTCATCTATGAAATCCGACTACTCGGCTCCATCCACCACCTGTTTAGGAGAACTAGGGAAAAAATACTTTCCTCCCGGAAACCGACTGGTCAACTTACAGAAATGAACAGGGCTGGCACAGAAGGATGGCCATAAAATGATATGTCACTGTCTCACTTACATATGTTCAAACACGTGCGATTCCTAATCATTCAAATTATGACACTATTTTCTGTTTGTCTCCCATATGAGAAAAAAGGAATATTAATACTTAACGTGAAGCCGAGGATGACATCAGTAAAGATGCAGCGCTGACACGAAAAGGAGGGAAAGGAAACGCATCTGCCATTTTAAGGAACAAACCCGATATTCGTGTTACTTGATGTCGTGAAATTACACAGTCGCTAAATGAAGAAACTATCTAATTGTTTCACGAACAGTATTGGAATACGACGATGTGAGACGCGTGCTGTGTGCTTACAGGTGATCCTGCCCCTGTTGTTCGCCGCCGTGTCGGCCGGCTACCTGGGAGGCGTGGCCGTGGCGCCAGCGGCCGTCGCCGCCCCCGCCATCGCCGCCCCTGTGGCCTACGCCGCCCCCGCCATCGCCGCCGCCCCCGCCTTGGCTGTAGCCCCAGCTCTGCGCGCCGCCCCTCTGGCTGTCGCCGCCCCCGCCATCGCCGCTCCTCTGCCCTACGCAGCTGCCGCACCGATCCTCAAGATCCACTGAACGAGAGGATTACTGCAGGCGTACTGCCATCTGTAAATACATAAATGTTACGAAATACATAACAAAACAAACCTAATTTATTTTGAGTTATTTCTTCACCGTTTTTTTCTGATGCCATGCTTCTGGGATTTAGAGAAGCTACACACATACATCGTCCTTTGATTTTACAGCAACGTGGTCTGACTGTTACTTTCGAGAAGTAATGAACTCTGAAGCTGAATCGCTGTACCGTACCCGTGTGTCAACTCACAGTGAAATGGATGTTACATTACCCGCAAAACAAGGAAAACAAAAATATTACTGACAATGAAACTCTGAACGTCTAGGAAAAGTCGTAGTATCATAGCACAATATTAAAAAACAAAAATATGCCCTGAATTATATTTGTGCTATTATTTTAAGGCAGCGAAAAATTTTGACTTGCATCTAAATCAAATCGCTTTCACATACTTACCCATAATGCGGTAAACATTGCTGACAGATTTTTTTTCTTTTCTTTTTGATAACTGTTGCCCAAAGGAAATCGCCACTTAAAACAAAACAAAAAGCAGGAAGTACATCAGAGACTCAATGTATTAGGTTTACTTTACCAAAAAACAGTAATTCCTAACATTGCTTCTTAATCCCCCTTTGTTGGCAGTCAGATACCGTTTTCTTCTTATTCTTTCGATTGCTGGATATTATTTGACGTATGGCGAACTTGCCATCGATAACCTGACTCCACGTGAAAGAAGAGATAATACTAGAGTATCAACAAAAATACGAGGGTGAGTCAAACGAAAACCTTAAATTTGTAGTAACAAATCGAAATTTCGGGCCGTTATCCTGTAAGTTGGTAAGCGTGCTACAAACAGCGTGCAGAATGGCCTGTAGGTGGGAGCATAGTGCAGATGCACACATACCGTCGCAGTATCAGTATAAATATGGCAGCCCCACTTGCGACTTGCAACAGTCAAGAACAGAGTTCTGTTATGTGGTTTAGTCCACAGCTCGTGGTCGTGCGGCAGCGTTCTCGCTTCCCACGCCCGGGTTCCCGGGTTCGATTCCCGGCTGGGTCAGGGATTTTCTCTGCCTCGTGATGACTGGGTGTTGTGTGATGTCCTTAGGTTAGTTAGGTTTAAGTAGTTTTAAGTTCTAGGGGACTGATGACCATACATGTTAAGGCCCATAGTGCTCAGAGCCATTGTTATGTGGTTTTTTAGGCGTAGTGAAGGTGTGAAACCTATTGAAATTCATCGACGAATGAAAGTTCAGTACGGTGATGCATGTTTGAAACAGCACCAAGTCTACGAATGGAGTAGGAAGTTCGCAAATGGTGTGACTTCAGTGGAAGATGCTCCTCGTCCAGGTCAGGCACAACGAGTCGTGACTCCACACAACATTGCAGCAGTTGAAGCCATAGTGAAGGAAAACCGCCGAGTGATACTGAATGGCCTTGCAGCATCTTTACAGATTAGTCATAGATCAGCACACCACGTTGTGCTTGATGTGCACCAGTTTCACAAAGTGTCTGCAAGATGGGTGCCACGGCAGCTGAGTGCTGAAATGAGAGAACGACGTGTTGATGCGTGTGAAAAACTTCTTTAGCGCTTTGAACGAGAAGGTGATGGCCTCCTTACAAGAATCGTTACTGGGGACGAAACCTCGGTTCGCCTCCACCAACCGGAAACAAAGATAGCGAGCAAGGAATAACTCCATTCCTCATCACCAAGTGATTTCCATATGTTTGGACCACTCAAAGACGCAATGGGAGGAAAGAAGTTCCGTTCTGACGAAGAGGTACACCACGCGGTGCATGAGTGGTTGCGCGGACTCCCAAAAGAATTTTTTTCTAAATGAATTTATACACTTTGTAAGCGCTCGAGGACTTGCATTGAGCATAGGGGAGGTTATGTTGAAAAGTGATACAGCTTCTTTGTACCACTTCTGCACAATAAATAAAATTTAAAAAAACATTTAAGGGTTTCATTTGACTCAACCTCGTAATAATAACAACACATCGAATTGTTACATGTGATAATACATAGACATTACTCATTCCAAGAAATCAAAAAAGTTTCTAGAGTGAAGCCTTAGGGTCGTCCAAAAATTTCAGTGTGAAATCTAATTCCCACAATAGATTGAAAATGGTAGTAACCCTGTATATAAACTACATAAATTTAACATCACTAGCTTGTAAAGACAAGTCTGCGCACATGCCTAAATTATAATGTATAGAACGTAAATCATAATAAAACACAAACGCAAGTATAATTAAAAATATTCATATTTACTTATTTCAAGAAGTTTCCGTGTCATTTAGGAAAAATTAACTATAATTACAATTTTCAACTGTTTTGAACAGTGATCTAAAGCAAGAAATGTAAACAAACATAGACAAGCAGGCGAGGTGAACAACTTGCTCACGTGACAGACAAAGGAGGCAAGTACCGTGACTGCCTGCGTTGGCATTCTAAACACTGGCCTACGAGGAGGAGTTGCCAAAGGAGAAGTGTGATAAATGGGCAGCCAGCTGGCGGCTCGAACGGCTACAGGGCGGAGCTTCGAGTAATCGATGGCTGCAGCCTGGCCCGGGGCTTGCGGCAGGGGAGCAAGTCGAGCTCTGCACACGTGGCACCCTCGGGTGACTTCGACAGTTGACCGGTGCAGCCAGAGAAAGAGCTGGCCATTGTATCCAACGATAATCAATTTTTATTATCTTCCATTAATGCTATGAAAAATCTGAGTGCTCATTTTATTAGTATTGATGAAACGAGCTCATTGACGTATCAGAGTGATTTATAAGATAGAAATAGATAAAGCTACAGCGAATAAAGTAAAAACAAAAGAATTCGAATCACTAGTACTTCATATTCACTTATATCAATATACGATGAGGTGACAGAAGTCATAGGATACCTCCTAATATCGTGTCGGACATCCTTTTGCCCGGCGTATTGCGACAACTCGATGTGGCATAGACTCAACAAGACGATGGAAATCCCCTGCAGAAATATTGAGCCATGCTACCTCTATAGCTGTCCGTAACTGCGAAAGTGTTGCCGGGGCAGGATTTTGTGCACGAACTGACCTCTCGGTTATGTATCATAAATGTTTGATGGGTTTGCTGTCAGGCGATCTGGGTGATCATATCATTCGTTCGAAATGTCCTAAATGTTCGTCAAACCAGTCACGAATAACTGTCGCCTGATGACATGGCACATTGTCATACATAAAAATTCATCATTGTTTGGAAACATGAAGTACACGAATGATTGCAAATGGTCTCCATGTAGCCGAACATTACCATCTCCAGTCAACGATCGGTTCATCTAGATCGAAAGACCCAGTCCATTCCATGTAAGCACATCCCACACCATTATGGAGCAACCACCAGCTTGCACAGTGCCTTGTTGACAACCCTACCACCTGCATTGGCAACTGAAATCGGGGTAATCGGTTCAAACCCATGTCCAGCCATCCTGGTTTTGATTTTCCGTGATTTCCCTAATCGCATAACCGAAAAACTAGGATGGTGCTGGTGCTTCGCCTCTAATGACCTCGTTGTCGACTGGTCGTTAAGCACTACTCTCCTGCTCCTCGGGGCTCATTTGACGACGCCACGGTTTTCCAGTCGCCTAGAGCCCAACCGATATGGGGGTCACGGGCCCAGGTGAGGTGCTGCCGACGATATCACGGTGTTAGGAAAGGTACTCGCGTCTGTTGTCGGTCGCCATAACCCATTTACGCCAGATTTCAGCGCACTGTTCTCGTCGTACGTCCCACATTTATTTCTGTGGTTAGTCACGCAGTGTTGCTTGCTTGTTATCTCTGACAACTCTACGCAAACGCCGCTACTCTCAATAGTTAAGTGAAAGCCATCGGCCACGGGGTTGTCAGCAGATAATGCCTGAATTTTTTTATTCAAGGCAGACTCTTGACAATGTGGATCTAGAAATACTGAATTCCCAAACGATTTCGGAAATGAATTGTCCCATGCGCCTAGCTCAAACGGCCATTCAGCGTACAAAATCTGTTAATTCCCGTTGTGCGGCCATAATCACGTCTTACACCTTTTCACATTAATCACCTTACTATAAATGACAGCTTCGCCAATTCACTGTCTTTTACATCTTGTATACGCGATATTACAGCTATCTGTATATGCACATATCGCTATCCCGTGACTTTTGTCACCTTAGTATAGTAACACACATGTACACTATATCAAATGATAGCTACTTCCAGCAACTACATCTGGCCAAAATGTCTGTTTATACATTAACGAGATCATAAGCCAAAACATTAAGGTAGGAAACACGTAAATGTTGCCAGAACCCCGTAACCCATTCTTGTACACATCCTAAGGCCATAGCACAATATAAGCATACACATTATCTAGATTCCTCTGTTGGAAATTTATAGATAGAAGAACGTTTTCATGGTAAAATTAGTTTCAACTGAACTGCTGATTAATAAAATTGACTATAATTCAAAAGAGATGCACAATGTGCAAAATTCGATAGCATTAGTGAAAAGTGTACGAAAAACATTTCAGGGTTACACGCTGTATTTAGATATCTTTGCCTGCTTCGATGTATTTTGACAGACTGGTAGGTTTACCAATTTTTTCCTTCTTTTTTTGTTGTTAAAGGAACAATTTTTTCGGGATTGCCGAATCAGCTGCAAGGTGAAAAAGCTGCTAGCTTGGAAAGTCATAAAATTGTTGTAGTACGTTTTTAGTGTAATGATTGTCTAGATTAAAGTAAATGACCTTTTAATAAATATTAACACCGCTCAACTGAAGAAAATTAGTTATAGAGACACGAGCATACTTAAGCTGGCACGCTCCGCAGCTACAGCATACTTGTGTGCTGGCTGCATAGGCATTCGACATTAGGATGAAGTAAAATTCATTTAGTGTGGGACAGGCAACATATTGTTTGTGGGTGGACTGCAATATGGCTCAACAGAATTTTTCGTGAGAGTTGTAATCAGAGCACCGAACTGAAATTTTCACAAGAGATGAAAGTTATGTTGGCAACAGACACTAACGATCTGCGGGATCTTGATATGATTTCATTCAGTCACAACTGCAGCCATGGTACACAGACTAAACTTCGGTTTCTGGTGTCACCTGAACTTTTCGTCAGTCTGGATGACTTCGCTGTACAGGTTAACATAGCATAGGGTCGTGCACTGCACTACCCACAGCGGTTCGACAAAAATACGGAAACACCGCGAAAATCCGTGCTTGAACATAAAGGCAGATGTTAGTCAAACCCGCAGGTTGCGCTGTTGAATTTCACCACAACGGCCTCTCCGCGATGTTCTCAATACGTTGCAAGTGTCAGTCGAGTTCACAACAGTGTTCCGTGTGGTTGTAAGTCGATTATGGCGGAGCTTAGTGACTTCGAACGTGGACAAATTGTTGTTACTTGTATAGTGGAAGCCTCCGTAAACAAGGGAGCAGAAGTGTTTGGTGTTTCTAGAGGCACCGTACTGAAGACTTATACCGCTTACAGGAAAAGCCGAAAGACGTCATCTGTTACGTCACCACCGGACGAAAGTGTATATCCAGTGATCGAGATGGATGTTCTTTGAAGAGTACTGTGACGAGAAACAAGAGGTCGACAGATCCAAAAGTCACTGCACAATTCAATGTCGCACTTGCGAAATCTGTTGGCACCAAAACAACACGAGCGGATCTCCACTAGCACGGCGTTGTAGGCCGAGTTGGAACTCCAAAGCCACTCGTCAATTATGCAACCGCCCGTAAAAGGAAAACGTCGTACCGAAGCCATAAAACCTACACTATGGAGCAATGGAAGAAAGTCATTTGGTCGGATGAGTCTTGTTACACACCGATCCAACTTCTGGTCGAGTTTATCTGCTAGGAGTGAAACACGGCAGGTGATCGGTGATAATTTGGTAGCCAAATCGTGATATTTCATGGGTCCCCTGGGTACTCTGCAAGGAAACATTACTCCCACGGATTACGTGACCTTTTTCGCTACTCAGATCCAAACCATAATACAATGTCTGTCCCCAGTAGGGATGCTGTGTCCCAAGACGACCGGCCCCCTGTTCAAACAGCTCGCATCATCCAGAACTGTTTTTAGAGAATGAGGATAAATTGCCACATGTCCCCCTGGCCACCACATTCACCAGATCTCATTATTGTGCCTTCGTATTCTACTTTGGGGAGAAGGGTAGGTAATGACTATCCATCTGTCATCGTTACCTGAACATGCCGCTATTTTGCTGGAGGAGTAGTATAAAACTCCCTTAAAGCCAGACAGGGACTGTATTTATCCATTCAGAAGTGACTACAAGCTGTTTTGTACGTCAACAATTTTCATACACTGTAGTATACATGATAATGTGCTGTGTTTTTTATGTTTCCATAATTTTGTCCCCCCCCCCCCCCTCCCCTCTTACGCTGTACACGAACACTGGTGCATGTGAACGTGGTCGATACGATATCTTAAGCTCTGATCAGAACGTTTCGCAGCGATAGAAACATGCATTTGCTAGGTATTCTAGAATAAGTTTGAGTAATCGGAATTTGGTGTACTTAACAAAGTACTTTTTGGAGACTTGCAACCGGCTGTAATTGATAAATTTATTAGGTCAGCATTCCTTGCAGCTACACAGTTACTGAATACATTACATTATTCGGTCAAGTTACATTCATGCTATGGTGCCTACACATACAATTTTTGGGCTGATATTTCTGGAATGGAACCATATGAGTCAATTATATTAACTTGCAGACTACACAGCCCACTCGTAAGACGAGGAATGTATGTAAGGGTGGATAGGCCTACCCAACAGTGACGAACCATTGCTCTTCAGTTGAAGATTACATAAGACAGCCCTGCAGACCAAGAGTGCTCATAGACTCGTGGGTGTCACTCAAGTGGTAACAAGAAGATATTTATAACTTGTAGTTCACTGAACACAAACAGCATATGTAACAGAGTAAAGTAAATTTTTTTCATAGTAAGGTTAGGAAATTTTAAAAATTATGTTTGAGTATGCAGTAACTAATAAAATTTAGCACCACTGTACATTACAATGAGAAGTCGTAAATAATAGTAAACCACACAAAGAAATAACATCACAAATAAAAATTACTTGTAAGTTTCTCTTGCAGCAGTTGTACTGACGTTTGACAGAGTTCGACCTTGAGGTATCCAGTTTCAACTGGTGATGGGAAGAATATTCAGCACCAATATTTGGGTGCAAGGGAAAGACAGGTCATGGAGCGAAATTTCTGAACACCAGGCCTTGCGTCAACGTCTTCCATCAAATTCCTAATATTTTCGTGTTGTGAATTGTTTATGAAGTGAGTACATGTATTGCTATTGACAATGAAGCGTCTTTCGGATGGGGACGTTGAACTCGACTACCCCACTTTACTGTTCGCGCCATTTAATAGAAGTAGGGTATATGTCAACACCTGGTATCACCCTCACCCTTCTCTCCTCATCATACAACTCAAGCTCGACAGCAAGCAGTATGCACACCCATTACAGTCACCCTGACTCGAAAATTTGACAATTCTCATATATTGTATGGAAACGGGTACATTGTACGGTGAAACATTAAGCTTTCCCATTAAGTGGTACGCAGCCACTCTCAGCCAACGATGCCATACACTTCTTTTTCTTTCTCTTTTTTTTTTCTTTTCGAGGTGTAACGGTATACGGCCTTTTCTAGTACAGAATCCATGACTGACAACCACCTTTATCCTTCCGAGGTCACTGATAACCTCCAGAATCATTTGTTAGCAAGAGGAGCATGCTTTGACAGCTATTTTGCACCTGTAGTGTATTGGCGCGTTTGTGGCTCACAACTGCTGTATGGTAACAGACAAATAAAACGAAAGCACGGCGTTTTCCTCACAATGAGAGGTTGGGGTCATGAATTGTGGACGGATTTTGCGACACCTAGTAGGAGATATTATCAATAATAATATCAAGATTGTTTCCAATAGTGAAGGTTGAATGTACAAGTTTAGAAATGTCTTGGGGCGAAGCTACGGGACAGGTTTAGTAGTGTTTTGGGACAAAGCTACGTGTAATAAAGAGCCAAGATTTAACTTTATTTTCTATTTTGCGAAACGGGAGATTATGGCGTATATAAAGGCATTCCATTGGTAGGAAAAGTGTCAGTCGTCCGTTAATACACAGTTAGTGTTCATCACGTGTTGCAGGTACTCGCCTATGGAAACCCACCAACCAAGTTGTTTGCATATTGTCGCATACTGAATATGAATACTGTACGATAAGGGAGTGCTATTAATCAGTTCTTTTACAATTATCGACCCTCGGACCGTTTCCCAAATCATCTGCAAACTTTGCGAACCAAGGACCTCGGCATGCCTCGGCGACACAGATATGTGTACCGTAGATGCAACGGCATCGGAAAGGTATATGCAGAGTGGTTAGCGAACATAAGGCTGCTGAAGACAGGCAGCAGTCTTTTATACTAATCAAAGGAACAACAGTCTGGATGATTGACAGACTTTGTCTTGTATCCGTAAACAATATGGCTTTTCTGTTGTGATACTGCAAGAGGAAACTACAGTCTTTATGTTTCCCGAAGACATTCAGCTCTAGTGTGTAATTTAATGAAGATTCATCCTCTTGGATAAAATTTTCTGTAGCTAAAATAATACTCCGTTCCGGTCTCCTGGCATGGACAACTCAGGAGGAGGTAGTCAACAGTAATGACAAAACTTCCGTTCCACAAGCGGTTGACCGGAATGTTAAATCACTTAATCGCTTAGGTAGGAGAGAAAATTTAAAAGGAATATTCATAGGTTGAAATTATGCTACCGGTCAAAACTTTTCAATCGCTCATGATAAAAACTGCACCACTGGCCATTAAAATTGCTACACCACGAAGATGACGTGCTACAGACGCGAAATTTAACCGACAGGAAGAAGATGCTGTGATATGCAAATGATTAGCTTTTCAGAGCATTCACACATGGTTGGCGCCGGTGGCGACACCTTCAACGTGCTGACATGAGGAAAGTTTCCAACCGATTTCTCATACACAAACAGCAGTTGACCGGCGGTGCCTGTTGAAACGTTGTTGTGATGCATCGTGTAAGGAGGAGAAATGCGGCCCATCACGTTTCCGACTTTGATAAAGGTCGGATTGTAGCCTACCGCGATTGCGGTCTATCGTATCGCGACATTGCTGCTCGCGTCGGTCGAGATCCAGTGACTGCAGAATATGGAATCCGTGGGTTCAGGAGGGTAATACGGAACGCCGTGCTGGATCCCAACGACCTCGTATCACTATCAGTTGAGATGACAGGCCACGTCTCAATCCCTGAGTCAACAGATGGGGACGTTTGCAAGACAACAACCATATGCACGAACAGTTCGACGACGTTTGCAGCAGCATGGACTATCAGCTAGGAGACCATGGCTGCGGTTACCCTTCACGCTGCATCACAGACAGGAGCGTCTTCGATGGTGTACTCAACGACGAACCTGAGTGCACGAATCGTAAAACGTCATTTTTTTCGGATGAATCCAGGTTCCGTTTACAGCATCCTGATGGTCGCATCCGTGTTTGGCGACATCGTGGTGGACGCGCATTGGAAGCGTGTATTCGTCATCGCCATACTGGCGTATCACCCGGCGTGATGGTATGGGGTGTCATTGGTTACACGTCTCGGTCACCTCTTGTTCGCATTGACGGCACTTTGAACAGTGGACGTTACATTTCAGATGTGTTACGACCCGTGGTTCTACCCTTCATTCGATTCCTGCGAAACCCTACATTTCAGCAGGATAATGCACGACCGTAAGTTGCAGGTCCTGTACGGGCCTTTCTGGATATAGAAAATGTTCCACTGCTGTACTGGCCAGCACATTCTCCAGATCTCTCACCAATTGAAAACATCTGGTCAATGGTGGACGAGCAACTGGCTCGTCACAAAACGCCAGTCACTACACTTGATGAACTTTTGAAGTTTTGAAGAATATTGGTAGGTAGGTCGTCGCAGAGTAGACCCACTGTAGTCCTGGTAGAGATTGTGGTATTGGTGGGCCACCACAGGTGCAGTCCCACATCAGTCGTTGTAGAAATAATGATATTCGTGGGCCATCAAAGATGCAGACCCACTGTAGTCCTTGTAGAGATGGCTAGCAGACATCAGTTGCGACTGTGCAGGTGCACAATCACCATCGAAGAGTCTTTCACCATCGAAGAGTCTTGTGGAGAATATAGCAAGTCCATAAACCACCACTTGTGCACTCACAAAGTTTTTTTTCGAATTGTCCTTAGAACCAGCAATGCTGTTAACCAGTCCCTTGCTGAATTATTAACACACGTGCAAACACTATCAGTCCCTACTTCTCACATATTGTCCATATACTATGATCAACAGAAACGTGTGCAGTGAAAGGTAACTTAATTTGATGAACTGGTATCTATACAATTATAAATTTACCACATAAGAACACAATTACAAAGGTACAAAATACATCATTAAAGAACATAATAGTACAGATAACATTTGTAGTAATACAGGCTTTACAAAAGAATCGAAATAACATATACATCAGTGTTACAGGAATTATGACATAAGTACATGCATAAAAGATCAGAATAACTTTTGAAACATCAACTTCACATGTGAGCATTAAAACAAAACAGAATAAATAATGTCTAAACATCTTTACGAAGTAAATAACATAGTATTAATTCAAATTATATTTGAGGATAACAGTATTCCTCATCATAGTGAATGTAGCTTAGTATTAGAAGAGAAAAAAATTCTATGAAACAGTCACATGAAACGTCCCATTTGAACAATTATACATGATTGTGCTTAAACTGAAACACAATAATTTTAGCGCAACGGAATCTAGCTTTTAATAATCCCTACAAAAGAATGGCCCTGACTAACATTAACCTATACGTTTCACAAATCACTTACCTCACAAAAATCTTCGTTCCTCGAACTACAGCAATACAGCGAGCGCCACTGCTGCCAGCTAAGTAAAAGATTCAAACTACTGAAGGTACTAACTACTGATAGGCATAATTAGCAAATGAAAGATTTTGATAGATAAAAAACAATGTATTTACCTTAATAGTGTTGAAAAATCATAAGATACATAGCAGTTCATGACATCCAGTCTTACACATTCAAAACTCCGCCATTTCTCTCCCCACATCCACCACTGCTGGCTGCTCACCTCAAACTGCCCAACGCTACGCGCTTATCCAGCTGCCCAGCACTACAATGACAGACAACGCAAACGAGCCACAGACTGCACACAGCACAGTCAGTGATTTTCATACAGAGCGCTACGTGGCGTTACGAATATAAAAACCTAATCAGCCTACTTACACAAGCAACAACCGGCCACCCGTACGGTTTAACAAGGTTTATTTGGAGAAAACCATAACTAGCACAGGATTTTTTAAAATTCATCTTCAGATGGCTGTCACAGTTTCATTTTGTTTTCTTCCAGGGGCATTGTTCTTTGTGCGCTGTTATTAAACAGAGAACTGTGTGGTGTAACGTCTTTTTCAAGGAGCTGAACAGTACTCGCATAGTGCATGTCCAAAAATGTGTTTATTTCAAATTTCACAACAAAAACATACAGCAGGTAAGTTTTCACTTCCAATGAAGCGCAGAGAAACTGTTATAGACATGCGTATTCTAATACAGAGACATGTAAAAAGGCGCTGGATCGGCAGCGCCTATGGTAGACAACAGTGTCTGGCCCACTGTTAGATCGGTTACTGCTGCTACAATGTTAGGTTTTAAAGATTCAAGTGAGTTTGAACGTGGTGTGATTTTTGGCTCTCGAGCGATGGGATAAAGCATTTCCGAGGTGGCGACGAAGTGGGAATTTCCCCGTACTACCATTTCACGAGTGTGACATGAATTTTGTCAATCCGGTAAAACATCAAATTCCGACATCGCTGTGGCTGGAAAAAGACCCGGCAGGAACTGGACCAATTACGACTGAAGAGAAACATTTATCGTGACAAAAGTGCAACCCTTCCGCAAATTGCAGCACATTTCAATGCTGGGCCATCAGTAAGTGCCAGCGTGTGAACCATTCAACGAAACATCATCGGTATTGGCTTTAGGAGGCGAAGGCTCACTCGTGAACCCTTGACGACTGCACGACACAAAGCTTTACGCCTCACCTGGACTCGTCAACACATAGGTCGGATGATGACTGGAAGCATGTTACCTGCTCGGACGTGTGTTGCTTCAAATTGTATGGAGCAGATAGACCTGTACGGGTATGGAGAAAACCTCATGAATCCATGGACGCTGTATGTCAGCAGGGGACTGTTTAAGCTGGTGGAGGCTCCATAATCATGTGGGGCGTGTGAAGTTGGAGTGATATAGGACCCCTGATACGTCTAGATATGACTCTCACAGGTTGGTTCAAATGGCTATGAGCACTATGGGACATAACATCTGAGGTCATCAGTCCCCTAGAAATTGGAACTACTTAAACCTAACTAGAATAAGGACATCACACACGTCTACGCCCGAGGCAGGATTCGAACCTGCGACCGTAGCGGTCACACGGTTCCAGACTGTAGCTCCTAGAACCGCTCGGCCACTCCGGCCGGCACTCTCACAGGTGACAAGTACGTCAGCATCCTGTCTGATGACCTGCATCCATTCATGTCCATTGTGCATTCCGACAGACTTCGGCACTTCCAGGAAAATGCGAAACTCCAGGGGTTGGAACCCATTCTAATCTAAGTGAAGTGAATTAAAGTTCAGGGTGAAAAAATCAAAACTATTAGTTTAGCCGTTAACACTGTAATTCGTTCCGAGATGGGAAACCACTTGGAACAGCAGTTCAACGGAACCTATATTGCAAGATACACACGGACAAAGGTATAACAAGGATAAAGAAATGATGAGCTTGGGGGGTGGAGGGGTGGGGGGAACGCTTGCCGATATCGGCGAGCGAGTGGTCGAACGGCCATTTCGAGAACACATCTCATCCATAATTATTCCGTACCGCCTCCTTCGAAGCAACGACGACATGTCGAGTAAGCGAGATCTACTGCTCTAAAGTCCCATTACATAAGAAATAGTGCTATGTTTTTGCGCTCGGACAAGGATCTGTTTGCGAAATTTAACTGCAGTTGTAGACTACTTTCACTTAAATCAGGGTCCCGGAACAGCGGTCTGGCACCTCCCTAGGAATTGTTTTATCTCAATTGAAGAAGTTGGCATCGGAGATTTAAAATGGTACACGTGTGTTAAATCGCAGTGTCAGTGTAATTCGCCGCTGCGCTGGCACCAGTGAACCACGGCAGTGGGTGATATAACTGCCCACGTCGTGTTGTGCCGACTCCACTGTAGCTTGAATGGATTTTAAAGTTTGTTTTATATGCCCGACTTCTAATTTCACTACACAAGTCTCGAGGGTTGAACAGTTATTGCCCGATGACGACACGCAATACAGTTTGTTAAAGCGGAGTTCGCCGTTATTAATTATGTTTTTAGATTTATTACTCGTACAGAGACTCAACGTTACTTTGTTTAACAGCGCGTCGACAAAATAAGCTAATGTCATTGCAATACACAATGTCGACTATTGAGTTAAAGTTCGTACCTATTTTGCCATTTTAGAGAAGAGAAACCTTATGCGCTCTGCTTCTATAGTCTTAGTATCAAATGTTCACTAATTTCAATTTACTTCGTACCTCAGTTCAGTATTTAACACAAATTATACATCATTGTCATTTCAGAGATATTACGTCGGTTCGACACTAACGGAATAACACGTAATTGTCATTTAACATCACTTTTATTCATAATCCTTTTTCTTATGACGTAAATGTTATTGAATGATCACTATCTAAGAGGAAAGAGGGGTTGATCCTAACCGTGTGATAATAGCTGTTAATGAGCCCGCAATCGTTAATTAAATAAAAAGTCACGTTCAAGGATGATACGCAAACAACTTTCGTTACGTCCGTTTTCACGTATGTCTCAAAACTAATCCTGTCACCCACAATTCAAATTAACGCTGACGTCAACCCCTTTTGTCGGAACATCGAATCGTAACTATTATGTGAAAGTTTATTATAGTCCCGGAATTAATTCCTTTCAGATGCGCTCACGACCGAACAGCAGAACGGAACACAAACGACTTGATTTAACAACCGAACATCGCAATGACGTTACACTACGACAATGTCCGCCCAATGAACATCTCTTTGACTTTATCTTTTCTACTCTGCTTAAATAAATTACTCCTAATTACATTATATTCAGCTATTTAACAAAAACACCTAACAAAAAATAAAATCAATTTATCCCAACGTAAAAGATCCGCTATGGTGACCAACGTCATGCGGCGGGCAGGGGCGTCGTCGAGGTACTGTGTGTGTGTACAGTATACCTATGATGAGATGAGCTTCGTTGTTCATTGAATGAATTAAAATGACATTTTAATGACATTTAAGTCTTCCTCTGTTAAAAGGAGGGTTTTTGGATCAGATCTGGTAACTTGGCGACGTCTCGTGTCATGTGTGTTAATGAAAAATAAATAACTCAAGGATTGGTTGAAATGAATGTGTGTATAATCTGATGTCACGAAGTCCTCTTTCTTCCGCGTCGCAATTTTTTCCATAGCTGCTGAACATAGTCTTTCACTTAAAACTAATAAAATCCTATTCATCTTGTCTCTTGCGCAATTATTTTCTTAGTGCATCTGCTTAACTAAATAATTACGGGGTTCGCAACAAGAAAATGTAGCTTTTTAGTAGTTAAATTATAAAAGATATTTTTTTACGTGATTGGTTACATTTTGTATTTAGAAGCTCATTTATTTATTACCTGCTTGCGTAAAAATTGTGACTTCCTTCATCTACATCTCCATCTACATGACTACTCTGCAATTGACATTTAAGTGCTTGGCAGGGGGTTCATCGAACCACAATCATACTATCTCTCTACTATTCCACTCCCTAACAGCGCGCGGGAAAAACGAACACCTAAACCTTTCTGTTCGAGCTGTGATATTACGGGAGTCACGACTGACAAAATCAGACTAAAGAATATTACGTACAGTCGGTCCCCATAGCAGTGTCACTGGTGTTGGTGAGGTGAAAAAAACGATTACTGCAGTTACATGGTGAGGAGGGGGAGAGAGGGGAATGTGCGTTGGTACCAACTCAGGCGCCACGCACCGATCAGGTGCCATTGTACAAATGGCACACGGATTTAAAATTTCGTGAATACGTATTACAGATACGTTCGTGCTCGGTTCTTTAGCTCATTTCTAGTAATAAACATGGATTTAAGAGAATTGAATTGCAGTACAACTCAATGAGTGTAACAACTTTCATTTAAAATATTTACCAAACATCTAACTTCGTGTATCGTGTCGCATCGAGCTTTGTTTTTCCCAACTCTTCATGAAGTGGAAATTGTACGTGATTCCTATGGGCCAGGAATATATTCATCGTCATTAATGGCTAAATGTGTTACTAATTAATACTGGACACATGTTCATCGCGCAACTACACTGCAACAGTTAGAACGTTGTGACTTGGAGCACTGGAAAACGTGACGTCATATTCACGAAGATTACAGACTTGCAACGATATAGACGGTGAACATTAAAAAAACTGAGAAATTGCAGGGACGAATTCCGGACTGGAAATAGAGGAAAAAATATTGTATGAACATGTATCCCGAAATGAATCGTTATCACGGTAGACGGCGATGACAAATGACAGTTCCTCTGACCACGTACCGTGTGTTCCTCGTGTATTGCAGGCTGCGTGATTGACGGAGCGCACTGTAAACAGCAGCATGATCCGGTATTCATTCCCGGAATAAGCCGTGATCGCGTTTGTGTGGAAACGGTCGAGAGCCAGCACGGCTATACCAAAACAAGTACCCTCACAGACACGAACCACTTAACACAACATTTCAAGTCCCTTTAGGGAGTTTGTTGGTCATTGTTCCTTTCAGACAGATAAACGTGCAGAGAGATAGCGGACTGTGCGTACACCAGATCTGAAGGACCGTATTCTACAGGATATTGATGCGAACTCTTGTACAAGTTCCAGGCAAGTGGCCCGCCAACATTGTCTTAGTGCGCTACTGTCCCTGTCACCTGCAACACACAAGGAACACATGGCACTTGGACAGTGGAACTTTCATTCGTCAGCGCCATCTACCTTCGCAATGATGCATTTCCGGACACAAGTTCATAAAAACTTTTTTCCCATTTCGAGTCAGGAATCTGCCCCTACAGTTTCTCGGTTTTATTAATGTTCATCGTGTACATCGAGCAGAACTAAGGAGCAAAGTGACACTGCCATGGAAACAGACGGTAGCACCCGTTATTGATATTAAATCCTGTAGTTTTATTGTTTTGATTTTAAAAAATACGTTTTACAAACCTGAATTTCAGAACAGTATTTTGATAAAAGGTTTTTCTCGTTGTAAGGTAACTGAAGTTTCCAAAAATTCCAAATTTCCGATTTTTACGGTTGTGGGCGGGTTGGCAGGGTGGGGGAAGGAGGGGTTTGTGTGGTTCAAGAGGTGCGTTCCGGTACCTAAAATTTGAGAAATTAACCACTGACTTAAATAAAAAATTCACTGCATAGACATCGGTGTGCAGCGGCGACTATGCAGGGGCTGCGTCAGACTGCGCACAGCGCGCAATCCACCCTGCACTCGCCAGCTGTGGGGCAGGGACAGCCGGTTGCGGCCAGTCGCCGCCTCCCGTCTTACTCACCCGACACGAGACGCGGGTAACACTACCGCCGCGGTGAGCGGCTGAGAAATTGGGACATACTGGAGCTACAGACACGACTGGCTCAAGAGCAAACCTTTGCCAGTGCTGGCTACAGTGCAACATGAATGTCCCAGTGTTCAATGTCTTGGAAAGATATTAAACACGAATAATTGAAAACTCGATACCTTCTATTTGTTGGATATATTCCAACCTCTGTTTTTCTCTACCGATTTTACCCTTTACACCTCTATCTGGACCACACAGGTTACTTTTTGATATCTTAACACGTCTCCTATCATCCTCTCTTTTCTTCTTGTTAGTGTCTTCCATGTATTCGTTTCTTCACCTATTCTGTCGAGAATTACCTCATTTCTTACCTTAGCAATCTGTCTAATTTTTAACATTCTTCTGTTATACGCTTCGATTCTCTTCAGCTCCGGTTTCCTTAAGTCCATAATTCACTACCGTACAATTCACCAAATGTACAGTCTCAGAAATTTCTCCCTCAAATTAACGCCTATGTTTGATGCTAGTGACCGTGTTTTCTTGTGCTAGTCCGCTATTTTTGTGTACCTTGCTTCGTCCCTCATGGGTGTTTTGCTTCCACGATAACAGAATTCCTTAAATTCGTCTATTTTGCGATGATCTGTTTTCTCACTATTTTTATTTGTGTTACTTCTCATTAGTTTCGCCTTTCTTCGGTTGATTTCCAATCCATATTCTGTACTCATTAAACCGCCCATTCCATTCAACTGATTCCTGAGGATATCAAAGTCACTAGCGAACCTTATCATTCAAATCCTTTCACCTTGAATTTTAATCCCGTTCTTAACATTTATTTTATTTCTTCAGTGTCAGACTGAACAGTAGGAGCGAAAGACTGTATCCCTGTCTTACCCCCTTCGAGTCGCAGCGCTTCGTTGTTGGTCTTCCAGTCTTACTGTTTTCTCTTGGTTCTTGTACATATTGTATATCAATCGTCTTTCCCTGTGGCTTAGTCCCCTTTTCTCAGGATTTCGAACATCTTCCACCATATTACAATGTCGAACGCATTTTCCAGGTCGACTACATCTCTGGTGTCTACCTTTCGTAAAGTCGAACTGATCGTCGTTTAACAGTTCCCGAATTTTCTTTTATTTCACTTTTCCTGTACGTCGTTCTTGTCTGAATCGTAGCTGCATGAGACGTTAAGCTGACTGTGTGATAGTTCTCGTACTTGTTTACTTCGGAACTGAACTGATGATATTTTTCCGTAAGTCTGTGGTATGCCGCCAGTCTCATAGATTCTACACACGAACGTGACTACTAGTAATAAAATAACTGTCCGACAGAAAACTAAACTGTGTCCGACTATTTTAAAACAAATGGAAACTTCTACAAAGCGCTCTCGGTTTTTTAACGCCACATACTGTAATAAAAGACAACTTCTATGATCATTTCCGTCGTTTCTATCATAAGCAAATGATTGTCAGTTGTACGTGGGCTGTTATACTGTACACTGACTATTAACTGTTATATTCTGAATGTTGTATACTGCTGAACGCTGACAGCCAATTGGTCCTGACGATGCAGACGAGCCGGCCGTTGTCACCGAGCGGTTCTAGGCGTTTCGGTCTGGAACCGTGCGACTGCTGCGGTCGCAGGTTCGAATCCTGCCTCGGTCATGGATGTGTGTGATGTCCTTAGGTTAGTTAGGTTTAAGTAGTTCTAAGTTCTAGGGGACTGATGACCTCAGATGTTAAGTACCATAGTGCTCAGAGTCATTTGAACCATTAGTTGCAGACGATAGCAGAGTGTCAACTGTGATCGGGTGCTGCAAGAGTACGCAGAATGTTCTACACGAGAACGTCGTCGAGAGAAATTTCTTTATGTTCTGATAGCTTATAACTACGGTGTGGTGAACTTGTACACAATATTGAAATGGAAATGGGCGTTTGGCGTCATTGGCCGGGAGGCCCCTTGCGGGACAGGTCCCGCCGCCTTGGTGAATGTCTTATTACATTCGACGCCACATTGGGCGACCTACGCGCCGGGTGGTGATGAAATGATGATTAAGACAGCACAACACCCAGTCCCTGAGCGGAGAAAAGAGACCCAGCCGGGATTCGAAGCCGGGCCCAAAGGACCTTTCTAGCATTTGCAGACTTGGAGAGTTTTTGACAATTTTGAGTGGAATACTCTCTTTCAAATTCTGAAGGTGACAGGGGTCAAACACAGGGAGCAAAAGGCTGTTTTCTGTACAGAAACCAGATTGCACTTATAGGAGTCGAGGGACATGAAATAAAGCACTGGTTGAGAAGGGAGTAAGATAGGGCTGTAGCCTATTTCCAATGTTATTCAATATGTGTGTTGAGCTATCAGTAAAGGAAACAACAGAAAAATTTGGAGTAGGAATTAAAATCCATGGAGAAGAAATAAAAACGTTGAGGTTTGCCGATGACATTGTAATTCTGTCACAGACAGCAAAGGACGTGGAAGAGCAGTTGAACGGAATGGACGGTGTCTTGAAAGGTGGATATAAGATGAACATCAACTAGAGCAAAGCGAGAGTAATGGAATGTAATCGAATTAAATCGGGTGACTCTGAGGGAATTAGATTAGGCAATGAGACACTTAAGGTAGTAGATGAGTTTTGCTATTTGGGGAGCAAAATAACTGAAGATGGTCGAAGTAGAGAGGATATAAAATGTAGACTGGCAATGGCAAGAAAAGCGTTTCTGAAGAAGAGAAATTTGTTAACATCGAGTATATATTTAGGTGTCAGGAAGTCGTTTCTGAAAGTATTTGTATGGAGTGTAGCCATGTATGGAAGTGAAACATGGACGATAACTAGTTTGGACAAGAAGAGAATATAAGTTTTCGAAATGTGGTGCTAGAGAAGAATGCTCATGATTAGGTGGGTAGATCACATAAGTAGTGAGAAGATAATAAATAGAATTGAGGAGAAGAGAAATTTGTGACACAACTTGACTGAAGGAGGGATCGGTTGGTAGGCCATGTTTTGAGGCATCGAGGGATCACCCACCAATTTAGTATTGGAGGGTAAATATTGCAGAGCGAGACCAAGAGATGAATACACTAAGCAGATTCAGAAGGATGTAGGCTGCAGTAAGTACTGGGAGATGAAGCTGGCACAGGATAGAGTAGTATGGAGAGCTTCTTCAGGCCAGTCTCAGGACTGAAGACCATAGCAACAACAACATGTCTTTGTCATTACTTGCGATTTAAAATTGAATTAATCATTGAATAAAACATGCTTCACTCATTTTATTACAATTTTATCAACCTTCAAAACGAACAATGTGTTCCATGAAAGTATCAGGATTTTCAAAGCGTTCCGTCGTAGGGAAATTTGGGAACTCCTGGTTTAGACTATGCGCAATAATGCGAAAGAAGTAACATGTGATCAACATTTCTGCTGCGTCACGCCTCTGCTTTACAAGAAGAAATCAGTGCACTCTAAACGATGTACGTAGCTGAGACTAGCATTGAGGCCTAAGGTTACAGAAGCTACTTGTGCCTTTCCAGTCAACAACAGGCAGACATAAAAATCAAACGATAAACAGATAATACTAAAATAATTCCAAAAATTAGACAAACCTTGAAGGATCCTATACTTCATAAGGGCATCATGATTTTGTTCATAAACACCCTTTCTTTCTCCTGCCGTTTATACACATAAGCCAGGGTAACTGGTTATGAGTCGCAACATAGTCAACGCGTAGTTAGTTGTCATGTTGGCTGCAACACTTCACTGTGACCTACTAGTCACTGTTTACATGTCACATTCTCTATCTTACGAGGACTGCGAACTATTTGAACTGAGCGAAACACTTAAGCGTTACAGTGCGGTTAGAAATAGTAGAAGAGACGCTCATGTTCGTATGGGTTCGATTCCCCAACAGGAGACATTGATAATACAGTATCTTTGCTTCACTTTATCCACAATTTCCAGAAGTATCGAGTCGTCGTCCTGAGAATGTTGGTGATCGAATATGTGATGTCAGAACATCGGATTGTAGATAACTTGATACGACAGGTGTGTATTGCATGACAGCCAGTGTGAGTTGTTGCGCGTTCTACGGGCAACAGAGACGATGTAATCGTTTGGACAATATTCTGAGAGCATACTAACTTCAGTAGTTGCGAACCTCAATTCGCTTTGCCGGCCGGGTGGCCGAGCAGTTCTAGGGGCTACAGCCTGGATCCGCGCGACCGCTACGGTCGCAAGTTCGAATCCTGCCTCGGGCATGGATGTGCTTGATGTCCTTAGGTTAGTTAGGTTTAAGTAGTTCTAAGTTCTGACTGATGACCTCAGCAGTTAAGTCCCATAGTGCTCAGAGCTATTTGAACCTCAACTCGCTTTGTTCTTCTGTAGGATCCATAGCGCTGTAGACAATGGCGCTCTTGTTATATCGTCTTCCTTGACTTCAGGAAGGCATTTCACACTTTCCCGGACTGTCGTTTAATGAAGAAAATACGAGTTTACCGAGTATCGGACCAGAGTTGTGACTGGATTCAAGACTGCCTTGCAGGAAGAACTCCGCACGTATCTCTTGACGCAACAGTATTGGCAGATGTAAAGCTAACTTCCGAAGTACACCAAGGAAGTGTGATAGGACGGTTTCGGAAGCTCTTTAAGCAGTTCGCAGGTGATATTGTTGTCTATAAGAAAGCAGCAACCGCAGAAGACATTTTATACTTGTAAAATGATTTAGGGAAGATTGACAATGGTGCAGTGACTAACAGTTGACCCTGAACGTATATAAATGTACTGTAACACTATAGTGGATACACAGGAGAAGAAACCAACTTCTGTAGAACTACACTATTGATGATAAAGAGCTGGAAACGGTACGTACCGTAAAATATCTAGGAATAACTATCCAGAGCGGCATTAAGTGGAATGGCCACATAAAGCAAATAGTAGGAAAAGCAGACTCCCGACAGGTTCATAGGAGGAATTTTAATTAAATGTAACTCATACATAGAGGAAGTGGCTTACAAGGCGCTTGTTCGACAAATTCTTGGGTATTGTTCATCAGTCTGGGACCCTTAACAGGTAGGACTGATAGAAGAGGCAGAGAAGATCCAACGAAGAGCTGCGCGCTTCGTCACATGTTCATTTAGTCGGCGCGAGTACTTTACAGAGATACTCTACAAACTCCAGTCGAAGACTTTACAAGAGAGACATTGTGTACCACTGAGAGGTTTACTGTAGAAATTTCAAGGAGATACGTACTTTCCGGGAAGAATCGGACAACATATTACTTCCTCTCACATAGATCTCGCCAATGACCATGAGGAGGAACTTAAAGAAATTAGAGCTAATACAGAGGCTTACTGCCATCATCCTCCCCACGTATCCGCGAGTGGAGCAGAGCAAGAAGGATCAGGTGGTGGTAGCAGATGTACCCTCCACTCCACACCATCAGGTGATTTCCGGGGTACTGGTGTAGATGAACATGTAATTGCAATTACTAGCAACACTTCATTCACCACATGGTATCGAGATTTTGCAGTAGTTTATTCAGAAAAATGGTAATGATTTACACTTCCACACGCACCTCTTATCCATAGTTGAGACCTATTTTATTAATGACGATGGTTTAAATCGTCAAAAGAGTCACATTTATGGTCTGATGAACACAGCACAGCTTGTTGTGGGTAACAAACTCTGGTACGAGTTTGTTGGAGAAGTAGTATATTTCATTGTCGATGCATCAACACAATTAGCTGTACACTATTGCAAACGTTTTATACATCGCATGATCAATGCATTTGCCTGTTTTAAAACTCACCGTTTTTCGAGCTAAAGGAGTGAGGGCCGTGGAGGGGGGTGGGGGTTGGGGGGTTATCAGTATGTCACTGGCACCACAGCTGTGGTCGTTGTCCAAATCACTTTCACGTTCCACAATATACAACCGAATCTTGACATACTCTGCTTATTCAAACATGCCTTAGCAAAATATAAATTTTGTGTAGCTGTAAATGTTGTTAGTCGTTCTTAGAACTTTATATATAGGTCATGTACATGAATCGTAATAAACTGGTTATAAATATTTCTTCAACAAAATCAGCGTCCTTACGAATTGTCCATCGTTCCTTGGATGATTTGTCCTGGAAAATGCTGTTCATAATATGGACATACTTTCTTTGGCGATGTCACTGCAGAACTGTAATATGTCTGAATTATTTAGCAGAACAATGGACAATCATTAGCAGCGTTTCTGAGAGGAACAGCAGTTTCAACAAGGAGATCTTAGAGACGGAGCACTAGATCGTTTCGATGCGGAAAGGAAATGGGAGTGGCCCGAGATGAAGATCCATCCCAAGATTCGTCTTAAACT